>NW_026988539.1:2167500-2390071 GCF_030222135.1 Aotus nancymaae | reverse complement strand
ACATGTATGTTTATTGTGGCACTATTCACAGTAGTAAAGACTTGGAACCAACCCAAATGCCCATCAATGATACACTGGATAAAGCAAACCTGGATAAGAAAATGTACGTATACACTGTAGAATACTATGCAGCCATAAAAAACACTGAGTTCTTGTCATTTGCAGGGACATGCATGAAGCTGAAAACCATCATTCTCAGCAAACTGACACAGGAACAGAAAATCAAACACCCAATGTTCTCACTCATAAGTGGGTGTTGAAAAATGAGAATGCATGGACACAGGGAGGGGAACATTACAGACCAGGGCCTGTGGGGAGTGGGGGAGAGCTGGGGGAGGGATAGCAGGGGGTGGGAGGTTAGGGGAGGGATAGCATTAGGAGAAATACCTAACATAGATGATGGGGTGATGGGTGCAGCCAATCACCATCACGTGTATACCTATGTAACAAACCTGCATGTTCTGCACATGTACCCCAGAACTTAAATTATAATAATAATAGAAAAAAAAAATCCCATCAGGTTCATTTAGCCAGAATCCCCCCAGATGTTTCCTCTGAAGAGGTTTCCCATCTACTGAGCCCACCCTCCTCTCTGGCCATCAATTCCCACTTGCCATTGCTGCATTCAGAGTGAGTCCAATCTCTGTCCCCAGCTGCTGTGGCCCCGGTCAGACGCTGCCTCCCACCTTAAATAAAGTCTTAATGTCTTTCACACACTGTCAATAAAGTTTTAGCAGATCCACCACCTCCTAGCTGTGTGACCTTAGGCAAGTTATCTGACATGTCTGGGCCTCAGAATCCTCATCTGAACAATGAGATGGATTCCACTCCATTGGATTACCGGGAGGCTCAAGGCCATCTCATAGGCTGCCTCCTGGCCTCACAGGTTTCGGTCATCAACAGCTGGATTCCCAAACATCTAGAATGTGCAGACCGCCCACGGGCCTATATTCCTCCAGACCTTCCAGGGCTGATTCGAGTTCATTTTATTATTCATCAGGCTACGTATAAACTCTTTGTAATTATTGCTCCTTTCAATTATAAAATCAAGATGCGTTTACTAATTAAGCCTAAACAAAACTACAAAACCAATAAAACTCCAACGAACAGCGTTAATTTAAAGCAGCGGATGATGTTTTGCAGACACCAAATGGGCGTCTAAGGTGAGGAAGGAGCAGCCACCAGGGCCCAGGTTCTCTGGAGCTCAGCACCTGTCCCGGGTGCCACGCAGTGACTCGGCTCCCCTCTGCTTACCACCCAGGCCCTGTGACCCCTGTCAGCACATTTCCCCATCTGCCTAAGAACACAAAAATTAGGCCGGTTGCAGTGGCCCACGCCTGTAATCCCAGCACTTTGGGAGGCCGAGGTGGGCGGATCACCATGTCAGGAGTTTGAGACCAGCCTGGCCAACATAGTGAAACCCCGTCTCTACTAAAAATACAAAAACTTGGCTGGGCACGGTGGCTCACACCTGTAATTCCAGCACTTAGGGAGGCCAAGGCAGGTGGATCACAGGGTCAGGAATTCAAGACCAGCCTGGCCAAGATAGCGAAACCTGTCACTACTAAAAATACAAAAATTAGCTGGGCATAGTGGCAAGCGTCTGTAAATCCCAGCGACTCAGGAGGCTGAGGGAGGAGAACGGCTTCAACCCCAGCAGATGGAAGTTGCAGTGAGCCAGGATCGTGTGCCACTGCACTCCAGCCTGGACGACGGAGTGAGCCTCTGTCTCAAACAAACAAACAAAGAAAAGCATATGTATACATATATAAAAAATTAGCCAGGCGTGGTGGCGAGCACCTATAATACCAGCCACTCGGAAAGCTGAGGCAGGAGAATCGGTTGAACCCAGAAGGCGGAGGTTGCAGTGAGCTGAGATGGCACCACTGCACTCCAGCCTGGCCACAGAGCAAGACTCCATCTCAAAATAAAAAAGAAAAGAAAAGAAAAAATTAGCCGGGCATGGTGGCATACACCTGTAATCCCAGCTACTCGGGAGCCTGAGGCAGGGGAATCACTTGAACCTGTGAAGCAGAGGTTGTAATGAGGCAAGATCATGCCACTGCACTCCAGCCTGGGAGACAGGAGTAAAACATGTCTCAAAAAATAACAGTACATAAATACAATGAAAACATAATTTTTTTTTTTTTTTTTTTTTTTTGAGAGGGAGTTTTGCTCTTGTTACCCAGGCTGGAGTGCAATGGCGCGATCTCGGCTCACCACAACCTCCGCCTCCTGGGTTCAGGCAATTCTCCTGCCTCAGCCTCCCGAGTAGCTGGGATTACAGGCACGCGCACCACGCCCAGCTAATTTTTTTTGTATTTTTAGTAGAGACGGGGTTTTCACCATGTTGACCAGGATGGTCTCGATCTCTTGACCTCGTGATCCACCCGCCTCGGCCTCCCAAAGTGCTGGGATTACAGGCGTGAGCCACCGCGCCCGGCCCCATAAAATTTTTTAAATTCTTCCAGAGACTGCTAAGAACTCTTCTCCCCACCATGTATCTGTGGTTCCACATTTGGGAGACACTAAACCAGTACAGTCGGGTGCGGATTCTTCTACCTGATTAGTATTTGCATGCAACGTCAGAGCAGGGCTCAGAGAGAAGGCGAAGGAGGTGACAAGCACTCCAGGACGGGGGACACAGCGACGCGGGATGGGTTCCAGAGGAGGAGTGAGGAGGCCCTGCAGTGCGGGGCGGCAGGAGCCTAGCACACTGTGGAAAGAGGTGGCCTCAGACGAAGCCAGGGGACCACAGTGGCGTCACTACCAGCCTGTCCTGGTCCGGGGAAGGCCAGAGCACCAGGCATTAGCGGGCCGCGCTGAGGATGCAGACAGCCTCGAGGGCCACAGGAATGAGGGGTCACCCTACTCAGTACTAGCGTGCGCCATGCTCTGTTCTCTCATAAGGAAATTGACGCTGTTCCCCGGGGTTTCAAGCGCAGATGCTGAAACCCCCTGGGCCGGGTCACGGCAACCAGGGACGCTACCTGATTTAAAGGTGAGCTACCTCAAGAGCCCATGCTCACCCTGTCTGCAGAGAAGGCCCTGGGTCTCCACGCTGGGCCTCGAGTCCCTCCTGCATGAGCTGCTCAGGCCCAGCAGGGAGTCAGGAAGCCGCTCTGAGGCCTGGCTCCTGTCTGCTTTCAACATCCCCCCTGGTCTAGGAGGCCTGGGGAGCAGGGACCTGAAGTCTAGCTGAACTCCCAGCCTGCTCAGCCCCCAGGGAGGGTGGCACCCCCTTAGGCCCCCACAAGAGAAGTCACCAAGCCAGCCGCTGCCTCCAGGCCACGTTCAGCCAGGGACCAGGGCACCCAGGGACAACGAGGGATGAGCCTAGAGGACCCGGTACTGCCTTCACCCTCAAACACATTCCCAGGCCATGTACCTGTGGAGGCAGGAGGCCGAGCTACAGAGGAGCACGATCCGGTCCTCCCCAGGGAGTCTCGGTCAGGTGGGGCCCCCAGAATGTACCAGCTGGGAGAGCTCTGAAGGTGCCTGTGGGCACAGCGAGGACTCCAGCAGGAATGGAGGCAGAACGGCAGAGACAGAGATGGCTGGAATGGATTCTTGAAGACCACCAGGTGTTCTGCAGGAAGGCAGAGGCGATGGAGGAGGGAGAAAGGGGCCGCAGCTGGGAGGCAGAGCTGACCTCCTCCAGCTGAGGCCGAGAGAGCAGCTGGGGCTGGCTGCGGTCAGGGGACTGAAGAAGGTTGGAGTGGCCTGCAAAGGGCAGGTCACAGAGGGCCCAGACCCAAACCGGGGTGCTGAGACATTAAGGTGAAGGTCACCGAGAGCAGCCAGGTGATGACAGGGGCCTTGTGGTTCAGAACGGTCCCTACACAGGTCCCCTCGCCGGTGGGAGGGAGGACAGGCTGCACTGACGAGCAGAACCCTGTGCGTCCCTGCACAAAAGCTGGAGGCAGGGATGAAGGAGGCTGGGCCAGAGCCAGCAGCACCATGCCCTCCTGTCCCCTGCTCAGGGAGCGTGGTGGGGCTGCCTCTCCCTGCAGCCTCTGCCTCTCTCCTCCCCGCCCTCTTCCTGCAGAGATCACGTGTGACTTCACATCTCCTGGGTTGTGGAGGGCTCTGTTGTGGGCTCCAAGGGGAGGGGTCCACTGGGGCCAGGGAGTGGCCCAGAACCATCCCTGGGTTGAGTTTAGGTGTTGGGTGCCGGGCAGGCTGATTTTTATGGAAACCTGCTGTCCTCTGCAGGACGGTTCTAGAACCACATCTGCTCAGGGGCCCTCGGTCTCGGCTTCAGAGTGGAAGCTGATCCCAAAACACAGTGTGGGCCCCAGTGCCACTCTCACATCATGACAGCTGCCCAGCCCACCCAGCATGCATCTTGGGGACCTCACTTGTCCCCTCCCAGCCTGGCAAGGATCTGGTAGTATCTGTTTGTAGTTGCGGCTTGGAGAGGGAGAGAAAGCGCCCGAGAACACCAGCTGGGAAGGGACGGGGCCAAGGTTCAAATCCAAGTCTGTGCAGCCATGCCCGGCACCCTCCCACTGGCCCATGTGCCGTCCTGACCACCCATCCTCATCGCTAGGGCTCGGCCATCTGAAGAAGGGTTGCAGTTTGCCCAGATCCAGGATTTTCACTACCACATCCCTTTCCGTCTCGCTGTTTTCTCCCTGGCACTCATGTGATGTTTGTCCTCTCTTTGCTTCTCTAGGGCCTGCCCCTGTCACTCCAGCTAGAGTATCAACTCCAAGGGGACAGGGGTCTTATCCTCCTGGTTCATTGTGCAGGTCCAGTTCCTGGAGCAGAGCTAGCTCAAAGGAGGGTCGTGAGACCTGGGTCAAAGAAAACGTCCTCTCCCGTAACTGCCTGCTTCTAGCAACGTCTCCCCCATGAGACTGTGAGCCCCTCCAGACGGTTCCGGTACCTGCTGGGCCTTCCTGCTGGGGCTTAGTCTCCCCACAGAGCAAGCTATGGCTTTCCAAGAGGTAGCTCTCTTGTCACACAGGCTCTGGAGTACTGAGCCCAATGCTGAGGTACTGAGTACTGGAGGTACTGGGCCCACTGCTGAGCCAGGCCTGCCCTCCAGGCCAGGCAACTCTGTCCTTGGCCTCCCTCAGCCCATCCAGCTGCCTCTAACTCAACCTTCTCCACCCACTCCCCAGCCAAGGACTGAGTGCTGTGTCTTCCAGCTAGCCCGTACAGTTACAAACCTCCTTTTCCACTGTGAACTCTCTTACTTAAAAACCACATGAACCCAAGAAGCTGCCCCCTTCATTTGCAGGTGAAGATGCAAGGTGATCACCCAACTGAACACGGAGGGACCATGTGGGGGCAGTGCAGTGACTCCAGAGGCCCCTTTACAGCCCCCCAGGCCCTGAGGCCACCACGGTACCTGCGGTTAACAGGCTCTGGGTTTTAGCAAGAATTCCTTCTTAGGTCACTAAGGAAATTAAGAGGTCACGTGTGATGCTCTGTAAGTGGATATTGTTCTGCTCATCTTCAAGGTAAGAAGAATTTAGGCCATGGACTTGCCCATGTTCCCACACAAAGCCAGAAACCAGGAGTCTCGGCAAAACCAGGGTGCCTGACCACATTGTCATCCACCACATCATACGGCCGCAGAACTGACCAGGACATCCCCAAGATGGCGAGCCTGGTGGAGGGTCCCACCAGCAGCAGTGGGGGAGCTCCTCGATTAGTGTCCAGGTTTCTGCAGCATGGAGCTTTCATTCAGTCCAGCTGCACCTCCTCCTCCTCATCACCCCCTCACTGATCAGAACAAAGTCGAGGTAGGCTGCAGGGGCTTGAGTGAAGGCGAAGCCTGACATCAGAGCACATCCTGCTCCTTTAAAAGCCACAGGTTGGAATCTGGAGCTGACTCTGGTCTGGGAAACTGCAAGGACTTGGGTTTCAGTAAGTGACCTTTCTGTTGGCACTAGTTGAGGAGGGCTTGCCATGATGTCAGGCCTGCGAGGCCCCACCAGGGAGGAGGGAGGAGGGAGGATCTGGGCGGCCGCTTCCAGTAAAAGGCAGGCATTTTGGCAGCTGGCGGTTTCGAAGGCTTGTTGCTATTGTCAATGATGATAAGCTGATTATTGCAGCACTTGTTCTTAAAGTTCCCCCAATTGTTCCAGCTGAGTCACGAGTTACATCATTGTGAGTTGTTTCTTTATGGGCATGAAGAGCCCTCAGCTTTTCTTCATCTTTCTCAGTAACTACGTGAACTAGAAACTCCAGCCTCCTGCTCCAGCACAGGCCAGGATTGGCAAGGACCATCGTGGACCACCACATCCAAGTCCCCTGGGCTGACAGCAGAGTCACAGGAGGTGACCCTCAGCTCTGAGTAGACACATGAAGACTTAAGAGCTTCACAGGGATTTAGTTTGCTCTCAGAGTCACCAAAACATGAGTGAAGACTGTGGATCTGGGAAACGTCAAGCCCTACTCAGACAGAGCTCTCCACCCGCAGGCTGTGCCACCCTTCCTCTGTCTGGGTCGCGCCAGAGCTGGGCCTGAGCCAGAACGCTAGAGCTAACATTTGTGACAGTGTTTCCATTATAAAATGCCACCCCCCATAACCCATCTGTTAAATTATCCTCAAAGCTACAGGCTGGCAGACACGGTGTTCTTATTTCCTTCAGGACAGAGGGAGTGCCCCCCACCCCAGGTCTCCCAGGATGCTCCCAGGCAGCACTAACCCAGGGGAATTAGCTACGGGTTTCAGCAATTCCAGTCCTCCCTCATGTGCGGAGCTGTGGGCCACGGCCTGGAGCTGCTCAGCCAGGGAACTGTTAACCTCAGCGGCGGCGTGCTCAGGACCAGCTTTGGAAACCTGTGGTGTTAAGGCTTGAATGCAACAATGTCACCGTACTGGGTGGAGGGGAATACGGGTTTCTTCACAAGCTGTCAGGAAATCTAGATGTGGCCCAGCAACTGAGGAAGGGAGACGAGGCGGTACCTCCAGGCACACAGCTCACACCACAATGCACTGCAAGGCAACGTGTTAGCCCAATTCTAAAAATCCACAGTAACACTTTTCAAATACAGGAATCAAAAGAACAGCAGTTTTACAATGTAGGGAAATTTAATGCATACTATATAAACATTACTTACATCAGAAATCACTAGGACAGCGGCATTTTTCACAAATATAAATTAATTACTGTTTAGTCAACAGGTTTTAAAAGTCCACAATTTTACAGTAAAGAAAAACCATCCGTCCCCTGATGAGAGGGGCCCAGATGGCCTAAAGCAGCCTGGACCCTTGGCATGGCTCCCCTTGCCCAAGCGGGCAGCCTTCAGAGGAGCCGGAAGACGCTGGTGCCGGGCAGCTGCTCCTGCTGAAAAGTGGATTTTGGTCTGTAGGATTTCATTTGTACTCTGTTATAAAAAATATACAAAATCTCAAAATACTCTATAATAAGAAATATACAAACTCTATTTGTACTCTGTTATAAGAAATATACAAACCCTCAAAATACTCTGTTAAAAAATATACAAACTATATATATTTGTACTCTGTTATTAAAAATATACACTCTGTACTCTGTTATAAAAAATATACACAATCTGTTTGTACTCTGTTATGAAAAATACAGAAACTCTATTTGTGTTCTGTTATAAAAAATTACAAGCTCTCAAAATACTGTTATAAAAATATACAAACTCTCAAAATACTCTTTTATAAAAAATATCCAAACTCTCAAAATACTGTTATAAGAAATATACAAACTCTATTTGTACTCTGTTATAAAAAATACACAAACATTATCTGTACTCTGTTATAAAAAATATACAAACTCTCAAAATACTCTGTTATAAAAAATATAAAACTCTTTGTACTGTTATAAAAAATATACTAACTCTATTTGTACTCTGTTATAAAAATTACACAAACTCTCAAAATACCCTGTAAGAAAAAATATACAAACTCTCAAAATACTCTGTTATGAAAAATACACAAACTCTATTTGTACTCTGTTATAAAAAAATATAGATTTTTGTAGAAATTTGTCAGCTGATTCCAAAATTAGATGGAAAGTCAATAGACTAAGACTAGCCAAAAGAATTTTGAGAAGGCTGGGCATGGTGGCTCATGCCTGTCATCCCAGCACTTTGGGAGGCTGAGGTGGGTGGATCAGCAGGTCAAGAGATCGAGATCATCCTGGCCAACATGGTGAAACCCCATCTCTACTAAAAATACAAAAATTAGCTGGGTGTGGTGGCACATGCCTGTAGTCCCAGCTACTCGGGAGGCTGAGGCAGGAGAATTGCTTGAACCTGGGAGGCAGAGGTTGCGGTGAGCCGAGATCGCACCACTGCACTCCAGCCTGGCACCTGGTGACAGAGCAAGACTCTGTCTCAAAAAAAAAAAAAAAAGAATTTTGAGAAAGAATTATAATAGCAATGTTGAAGAATTCACAATACCCAATTTCAATACTACAGTAATTAAGATGGTGTACTGCTGATTAAAAAAATGCAGACACATAAATCAGAGACAGTCCAGATGTAGACCCAAAAATTTTAATATAATCAAATGGAGAAAGGGTAGTTTTTTACAAATACTGCTGGGATAATTGTAAATCCCTATTTTTAAAAAGCTAATCTTGATCCATATATCACACCATATAGAAAGTAATTTGACATTGTCTCATAAAGTTAGACACATACTTACAACAATCTAGGTAATTACCCAAACAAAGGGAAGATTGTGACAAACACAAAAGATGATATACTGTATTATTTCACTAATATGAAATTCTGGAAAAGGTAAACCCATCGTGGCTGAAACTAGATACATGGTTGCCTAGAACTGGGAACTGGAGGAAGGCACTCGCTGCACAGGGCCGTGAGGAACTCCTGGCCATGTTCTATATCTTGATCATGGTCACGGATACATGACTGCATGTAAATTCCAAAGCTTACTAAATGTTACACTTAAAATAGGTAAATTTACTGAATGTAAATTATTCCTCAATCAAACTAGGGAAAGTGAATTGGCTTAATTATTCATCAACCTTCCTTGAATCCAGTTTGACTTACGTGAGTCACTTCTGGCTAAGAGTCATCCATGTCCACCCTTCTTCATGCAGTACTGTTTCCTGTATCATCAACCGTTGTTCAGTGTTCATTAAGAGTGCACCACTTACACTGTTGGTGGGAGTGTAAATTAGTTCAACCACTGTGGAAGACAGTGTGGTGCTTCCTCAAGGACCTAGGAATAGAAATTCCTTTTGACCCAGCAATCCCATTACTGGGCATATATCCAAAGGATTATAAATCGTTCTACTATAAGGTCACATGCACATGAATGTTCATTGCAGCACTGTTTACAATAGCAAAGACTTGGAACCAACCCAAATGCCCATCGATGATAGACTGGACAGGGAAAATGTGGCACATATACACCATGGAATATTATGCAGCCATCAGAAACAATGAGTTCGTGTCCTTTGTACGGACATGGATGTACCTGGAAACCATCATTCTCAGCAAACTGACACAAGAACACAAAATCAAACATCGCATGTTCTCACTCATAGGCGGGTGTTGAACAATGAGAACACATGGACACAGGAAGGGGAGCACTATACACGGGGGTCTGTTGGGGGGAAATGGGGAGGACAGTGGGGGGTGGGGAGTTGGGGAGAGATAGCATGGGGAGAAATGCCACATATAGGTGAAGGGGAGGAAGGCAGCAAATCACACTGCCATGTGTGCACCTATGCAACAATCTTGCATGTTTTTCACATGTACCCCCAAACCTAAATGCAATTTTAAAAAATGCAAAAAAAAAGGAGTGCACCACTATTTTCTCCAGAATTTTCTCCCATGCCTCTCACACCCATTCCACAAGTTTTGATGTAAATGTTCAAGCAACTATGATCATATTACTTTTGCTGCTTACCTGACTATAAGATGCCTTCTGACTTCAGGTATATTAAGATGTGAAAAAAAAATGTACATCTTAGAATGGAAATGTGATAGAAGGAAACAAGGTTTAAATCTGGTGAAATGAACTTTTAATTATTATGTAATAATCTCTTTATCTTCAGTAATGCTTTTCGGTTGTCAATGTTACCTGATATAAATAAAACTAAGATGACATTCTTTTGACTTTGCTGGTATATCTTTTCCCCACCTTTTTACTTTGAGAGATCAACCTTGCCTTTACAATTAAGGGGCGCTAGAGAGCTAGTGCTGGTGGTCAGCAGTGTCTGTGATGTCCGGTGGAGGTAGACATTTGACAGAGCAGTAACAGTACCTTTACAATAAGACTTGTTTATAAGTAAACAGGATACACCTCCAGGGATCCCCAGAAATACTTGAGGAACATTGCAGAAGTGGCTAATGTCCTCTGCAAGCATGTGGAGCAAAAGCCACTGACATCTGAGTATTCATGTCATCATGATTCCCGTCTCTGTCCTCAGTTGACTTTATTCAGAATACATAAACATACAAAAATGTACTTAAAAGCCAGGAAAAATTCTACTAACATGTTAGCCTGGGTTATCACAAATCATCAAATCTGTATGCCCTATTTCACTACAAATAACACATATTACCTTTGGAATATTTATAACACTAAAAGTAAAATGAGAGAAATATAAGAGAACCCTTCTAAAATATAATGGAAAGACTGGGCAATAGGCAGACTGGATAAGAAGGCCTCTAAATCTGGCAAGAAAGAAGTCACTGATGGGCTCAGGAAAGACATTTATAGTAAAGTCCAAGGACCAGGAGCCATGTTAAAGGGAAATCAGTGAAAATCAATTACTCTCAACAATATGTTTGAGGACTTTGGGGCCAAAGGGTAGTTGCATGTTTCTTTTGAATCAGTCCATATCCAAAATCTAAGGCTTAGGACCGCCCAACTAAACGGCCTCATGCTGATTTCTTTCTGTATATCACGTTCAGTTTTTACATTGTCATCTCTTTTTATCAGATTGTTTTCACAATCTGATAAAGGGTCAAGAGAGTCCTATCAAACAACATGGTCCAGATACTCACTTTGACACCCACTGACCATGTGGCCTTAACTGCTCTGACCATCCATTTTCCCTGTCCTGGCCCCTGCCACCTCTCCAGCAACCTCAACACCCCGCTCTGGGTTCTTCCAGGAACATCATTCAGGCATTCACTCACTCATTCATTTTTTCAAGCAGTGAATATAACTGAGCACCTGCTGTGAGCCTGAGGTTGGAAAAACAGCAGTGACCACTGTATAACGTTATCTCTGTTTCTCCCGACAGCCTTGCTCGAGCAGCTCCTTGTGTCTGGAATGCTCTTTTCTGGCTAACTCCCACCAACCCTCAGGTACCATCTCTCCCAGGAAGGACACCTCCCCACCGCCATCCCCAGATGTGGCCAATAACTGAAGGCAGAGCTATAGAAGTTTAACCACAGACCTGTAAGCAAGAAATAACTGCTAGTGTAAGCTGCTGAGAGTTGGGGGGCTATTTGTTACACAGCATCATTGAGCAAAAGCTGACTGATACAAACAGGCAAGTTCTAGCTTCAAGCTTCAGAACTGGGACATTGTGAATCAACACTTAAGTGTTTTTAGCCAAGGTGGGCCAATGCTAAGCAGATGTTCTCAGAAGAGACAAAGTCTGAGATTGAGGGAGACCTGGGTGTGGGTCCCTGCTTTGTCATGCAGGGATAGTAAAAAACCTAGTTATTAAAAAAACACATTCTCTGGAATCAAGCTGTTTGGGTGCAAATCCCAGTGCTGCCACTTACAAACCATGTAACCTGGGACTAGTTCCTTAACTTTTGGGCCTCAGTTTCCTCATCTGTGAAATGGAAATGATTCTAGTACCAGCCTCACAGGCATTATGTTGAATCAGTGAGCTAATATATGTGGTGTGCTATGAGCTGCTACTTTTCAGTCATTGTAGGTGAGCTTGGCTTGGCAACTTTACTTCCAGAACCTTGTCAGGTATCCAGTCCACTTTGTGTCCTTTGGATTATTAGCAACTCTAGCTGGCATGTTGTAGCTTTCTAGGTACCAAAACCTTCTTGTGCTGTCTCCATAGCAACTGCAAGTGTAGACTCTGGAGTTGGACACACTCAAGTTCTAATCTGGTGACCTTGGGCAACTGATTTAACTCTTTGCTCATCTGTAAAATGACAGCAGTAACTTCACATGCCTGTGAGGGTATGGTGAAAATCGAATGAAATAGAGTATTTTTTACAGAAGCACTCAGCACAGCCTCTGGCTCATAGACAGTATTATTGGCTCTTCTTGGAGAGAGGTGACCTATTGGAGAGCCATCTGCTTCTGGGGATAAGCCTTCAGGGTGTGACCAGAGCACTCCACTCTTGCCACTAGGACCCTTTGAGCCTTTTTGCCCAAGGATGGCAAAAGCCAGGCACGGAGCATCAGCAAAGCCCACCTAGTACCTCCTTCTCCTCTATCTCCTGGCTGTCTGGCTTGATCCAGAAGACTCATGAGGGCCCCCTTCTTGTGCAGAAACTCCTGGTTAAAACCATCTGTACAATGGCCCCATCTGCCAGCACCGTGATCCAATCAGCCTGGGGCAGGATGTGGAGTGAGTGGGTCATGAGAATCTGTGTCTGGGCAGGGAAGGGTTAGATGTTAACACACATGTGGCCACGTTCCATGGCTCATGCCTGTAATCCCAGCACTTTGGGAGGCCAAGCCAGGTGCGAGTTCAAAACCAGCCAGGTCACCATGGCTAAGCCCTGTCTCTACTAAAAATACTAAAAGGAGCTCGGTATGGTGGCACACACCTGTAGTCACAGCTACTTGGGAAACTGAGGCATGAGAATACTTGAAACTGGGAGATGGAGGTTGCAGTGAGCTGAAATTGCACCACTGCATTCCATCCTAGGTGATGGAGCAAGACTCCATCAAAAAGAAGAAAAGAAGGGAGGGAGAGAGGGAGAGAGAGGAAAAGGGAGGGAGGGGAAGTGAAAGAGGAATGAAGGGAAGGGGAAAGAAAGTAAGAAAAGAAAATGTATACACATGTGCTTGGCCAGCCTCTGGAGCAGGGGGTAGGGTTGGAGTATTGTACCTGGACTCAGAGTAGGGAGAGCTCCCCTTCTTGCACTCCTGCCATCTTTCTTGAAAATAGCATTTTCAAATAGAGAAACAGAGGGGACTCCTTCAACCTATCTCAAGAAGACAAGGAGTCCATCTGACCCAGACCAATCATCCAAGGCAGAGCTGTAGTAGGTAAACCACAGACACAGAAGCAGGAAACAGCTGCTGTTGTAAGCTGATGGAATCTGAGGGGTTGTTTGTTATGTAGCATCATCACAGCAAAAGCTGACCAATACAAAGAGGAAAATTGGACTCAAGTGGAAGGGGGCGGTGAGAGAAACTTGGGTTAGGACTGGATGCTAAGGGCATCCTCTGCCTTTGTCCTGTGCCCTCTGACACATGTTCACAAACTTACTGTTCCGTGGAGTAGCCCACCAGGCCCAATGACCTGGATGAAGATGTGCTGGCCGATGTGGGTGCCCAAAGCCACCAGGGGGTCATCCAGCAGGTACACAGCTGCCTTTCTGTACACAACCCAGGTGAGGCTCAGCTGCTGCTTCTGGCCCCTGAGAGATTCATGCCTTGTGACCACAAAAGGAACAGTGTCCTGAGTCTGCATCTACAGGGTGAGACTGGGGAGCCCAGGCAGGAGCAGGTTGGGGTGAGGTGTAGCTCCCCATGTCTGTCCCCTGGGCACATGCTCAGCTTCAAAGGCACTCACACCCAAGCCAGCATCCCCTCCAACCTCCCCTTCCCAGCACACTTCCTGGAGGAGTTACCTGTGCTTCCCAAGCTACTCTGTCTCCTACTCGCTCTCTGTAACCATTTGAGTCCAACTTCTGTTCCTGTCTCCACTGAGACCACCTTTAATGAGGACACCATTCATTTCCCTATTCCATGATCCAGTGGCAACTTTTCAGTCCTTTTTTTATTTTAAATTTTAATTGATTTATTTTAGTTTTTATTGATATGTAATAGTTGTGCCTATCTGAGGGGCACAGGTGATATTTTGAGACCTGTAGAGCAGCGGCCCCCCCCAATATTTTTGGCACCAGGGATCGGTTTTGTAGAAGACAACTTCTCCATGGACCTGGGGCAGGGGGTTGGTTTTGGGTGATTCAAGCATATTACATTTATTGTGCACTTTGCTTCTATTATTATTACTTATTGAGATGGAGTTTTGCTCTTGTCACCCAGGCTGGAGTGGAATGGCATGATCTTGGCTCACTGCAACCTCTGCCTGCTGGGTTCAAGCAATTCTCCTGCCTCAGCCTCCCAAGTAGCTGGGATTACAGGGGCCTGCCACCACAACTGGCTGGTTTTTTGTATTTTTAGTAGAGATGGCTTTTCACCATGTTGGCCAGGCTGGTCTCTATCTCCTGACCTCAGGTTACCTGCCCATCTCACTGAAAGTGCTGGGATGATAGGCATGAGCCATTGTGCCTGGCCTGCTTCTATCATTATTACATTGTAAAATATCATGAAATACTTACACAACTCACCCTAATGTGGAATCAGTGAGAGCCTCAGCTAGTTTTGCTGAAACTAGATGGTCCCTCTGGCTGCAATGGGAGACTGTGATAGATCATCAGGCATTAGATTTTCATAAGAAACATGCAGCTGCAGGGCACGGTGGTTCACACTTGCAATCCCAGCACTTTGGGAGGCCAAAGCAGGTGGATCATGAGGTCAGGAGTTTGATACCAGCCTGGCCAACATGGTAAAACCCCGTCTTTACTAAAAAAATACAAAACTTAGCCATGCATGGTGGTATGTGTCTGTAATCCCAGCTGCTCAGGAGACTGAGGCAGGAGAATGGCTTCAACCCAAAAAGCAGAGATTGCAGTGAGCTGAGAACACACCACTGTACTCCAACCTGTCAAAGAGTGAGACTGCATCTCAAAAAAGAAGAAAAGAAGAAGAAGAAGAAGAAGAAGAAGAAGAAGAAGAAGAAGAAGAAGAAGAAGAAGAAGAAGAAGACGAAGAAGAAGGAAGAAGAAGAAGAAGAAGAAGAAGAAGAAGAAGAAGAAGAAGCCGCCGCCGAGATCCCTCGCATGTGCTGTTTACAGTAGGGTTTGCGCTCCTCTGAGAATCTAACACTGCCACTGATCTGGAGGTGGAGCTTAAGTGGTGATGTGAACAATAAGGAGTGGCTGTAAACACAGATGAAGCCTCACACGCCTGCCTGCTGCTCACCTGCTGTGCTGCCTGTCCAGGTCCTAACAGGCCTCAGACTGGTACTGATACATAGCCAGGGGGTGTGGGGATCCCTGATGCAGACAGTATGTAATGATCATATCAGGGTAACTGAGAGAGTCATCACCTCAAATATTTATCTTTTGTATTGAGAACACGACAATCCTTGTCTTCTAGCTATCTTGAAATTTACAAATAAATTCTCATTCACTATGATTTCCCTTGTGTACTGTTGATTACTATCACTTATTCCTTCTATCTAGGCCTTCTTGCCTTTCATGCATTCTTTTTTAAAATTATTTTTATTTATTTTTGAGACAGAGTCTCGCTCTTTCATCCAGGCTGGAGTGCAGTGGCATGATCTCGACTCACTCCAACCTCCACCTCCTGGGTTCAATCGATTCTCCTGCCTCAGCCTCCCGTGTAGCTGGGATTACAGGTGCACCACCATGCCTGGCTAATTTTTGTATTTTTAGTAGAGATCGAGTTTCACCATGTTGGCCAGGTTGGTCTCGAGCTTCTGACTTCAAGCAATCCACTCACCTTGGCCTCCCAAAGGGCTGGGACTAGAGGCATGAGCCACCGCACCCGGCCATTCATTCATTCTTTTTTTTTTTCTCTGTAATCTAGACTCAGATAATACATTCATTCATTCTTACATTAATTCATTCCACTAATAACTACTGCCTGGTTATCATATCCCCATCAGGATTCTAGGCTTTGGGGAGACAGCAATGAATGAAACAAAGTTTCTGCTATCTGAATGGATCTGTCATGCTAATGAGGGAGAGACAGGCAACCCATAAACAAACCAGTAACACACACAGCACATCGGGTGGAAAGCTCTATGAAGAATAAATACTAAAGCAGGTGCAGCCAGGTGCTGTGGCTCATGCCTGCAATCTCAGCACCTTGGGAGGCCGAGGTGAGTGGATCACTTGAGGTTAGGAGTTCGAGATCAGCCTGGCCAACATGGTGAAACTCCATTTTTACTAAAAGTACAAAAATGGTGGCACCTGCTTATAATCCTAGCTACTCAGAGGCTGAGGTGGGAGGATTGCTTGAACTTGGGAGGTGGAGGTTGAAGTGAGCTGAGATTGCACAACTGCACTCCAGCATGGGGAACACAGCAAGATTCTGTCTCGAGAGAAAAAAGGAAAAGAAAAAGGAAAGGAAAGGAAGGAAAAGCAGGTGTAGGTGGAAGGCACACTAGCATGAGCAGGGTTGTGGTGGTCGTGGTGGATAAAGTAATCAGGGAACGCTTCTCTGTGAATGTGACAGAAGTGAGGGATGAGCCCTGGGAACTACCGGGGAGAGATTTCCAACAGTGGGAACAGCAGGTGCAAAGGCCCTGGAGACAGTGTGTGCTCCGGGGGATCAGAGAACATCACAGAGACTCTGGAGGCTGGAGTGAAGCCAGGAGATGATGATGAGAGATGGGGATGATGGACACCAGAGCAAGGTGACAGGGACCTTGCCAGGGATCATCATGACTTGGGCTTCAACTCTGAGGGAAATGGGATGGCCTGAGGTCAGGAGCTCGAGATGAGCCTGGCCAACATGGTGAAACACTGTCTCTACTAAAAATATAAAAATTAGCCAGGTGTGGTGGCACATGCCTATAATCCCAGCTACTCAGGAGGCTGAGGAGGGAGAATTTCTTGAATTTGGGAGGGGAGGTTGCAGTGAGCCAATATTGCACCACTGCACTCCAGCCTGTGCAACAGAGTGAGACTCCATCTCAAACACACACACAAATGGAGGGATGGATTTGGCCTGGGGGTCACAGTTTGCAAGCTCCTGCCGAAGCCATAGCTCCAGATGTATATATCCTGTGTCTTGGACATCTCTGTCCAGACCTTTGGTGAGGCCCAGAGAGGGGAAGCAATTAGATCAATGTCACCCAGCAAGGCAGGACAGAGTAAGACAGGAGCCTAGTCATCTCACCCTCAGTTGTCAGACAGACCCTCACAGCCAATCCCTACCACAACTCCTTGCCTCTCTCTCTGTCTCCATTTCTATTTATTGGTTAATGATTATTTATTGAGCACCTCATATGTGCTTGACCCTGAGCTGAGCCCTTCTCCCCCACTTCCCTGACCAAGGGACCCAAATGACCCCCGACTGCAATGCCTCCCTGACCCAGAAGACCCAAGACTCTCACCTGCTCCCCAGTTGAAGTGTGGACTCCTGCAGGGAAGCTGTCCACATGTAGCCGCAGGGCACAGGCCTCTAGGACTCTCTCCGGCCAGGCTGGGTCCAGCTCCTGCCCGAGGCACACTTTCTCCACCACAGAGGTGTTCTGCACCCAGGCCTCCCGGAGCATGTAGGCCACCGAACACTTAAACACAACTTACTTTGGTCACAGAAGGATGAGGGGCACAGAGGTATGACAGGTTTAGAGGAGCAGTGGGAGCTGGGCTCTCGGTGGGTGGCGGGTGGAGAGAATGAATGAAAGTGAGCTTGGCTGGGATGGGGAGGGCTGGGAAGGCAGCGAGGAAGGGGGCTTTCAGGATGATGGGGACATCCTAGCAGGCAGAGGGTGGCCTCACTTTGATGCTCACAAACCCCTCCACATTTGACAGCTCCCCAAAGAGGACGGACAGCAGGGAGGATTCCCTGTCCCCACTGGACCGACTACAGCCAGGAAACAGCCCTGGGGCATGGTGAGGTTTATTCTTTTAATGCAAGAAAGGAGACATGACCTTGGTTAGGGCCCAGCCCCCATCTTTGGGAAGGGTGAGCCCCAGATGGAGCCGAGCGTTCCTGCTCCGGGAGTCTAAGGGCACCTGTGAGGCTGTTCTTTTCCCAGTCCTTGTCTGGCTATTTGAGCAACCATCCTCTGCACATCTGTGCATGTGCACACACATACACACACACAAAGCATGCACACACACATGCACATTTGCACACTCATACAAGCATGCTAGCGTGCACAGCAACACACAATGTGGGCACACAGCCACACACAAGCACATGCGCATACCCAAGCAATCCATGCTCACACACATACATGTGTGCACACACACACACACCATGCACACACATGCATGCATGTCCACCCACTTGCACACACAGAGTTGGCAGCAGCCTGAGGGTTTCACCAGCCTGGCCTCCTGCCTTGGCTCTTGCAATAAATAGGCTCTGTCCTCCCCTCCCTGCCCCTGCTCTTGGTCCCGCCCCACTCCTGTCCCTGTCCCACAGCCCATCCTCCAGCCCGTGACTGGAGGGATTTGTTAAAACCCAAATTGGCAGTGGCTCACACCTGTAATCCCAGTACTTTGGGAGGCTGTGGTGGGCGAATCACCTGAGGTTGGGAGTCCGAGACCAGCCTGACCAATATGGAGAAACTTCATCTCTATTAAAAATACAAAACTTAGCTAGGTGTGGTAACGGGTGCCTGTAGTCCCAGCTACTTGGGAGGCTGAGGCAGGAGGATCGCTTGAACTGGGAAGTGGAAGTTGCAGTGAGCTGAGATCGCAGCACTTCACTCCAGCCTGGCAACAGAGTGAGACTCCATCTCAAAAAACAAACAAACAAACAAAAAACCCAAGTCAGCTCTTAACGCTTCCCAGCTGAACCCGTCAGCACTCCCATTTCACTCAGGGTCAAAGCCTAAGTCCTGATGATCGTGACCGACATCCCGGCTCTGTCCACTCCGTGCCTCAGCTGCCCTTTCTTGGCCACACTCACCTCCTTGCTGTTTCTTGAACACAGTCGGCCAGTGGTTCTCAAATGGGGATGACTGCATCCCCCAAGAGTCATCTGGCAAGATCTAGAGATATTTTTGGATGTCACAACTGGTAGGGGGTGCTGCTGGCATCTAGTGGGTAGAGAATGGGGGTCCGCTAAACATCCCACAGTGCACAGGACAGAACCCGACAACGAAGTTTCAGCCCAAAATACCAACCATGCTGAGGTTGGAAAACCCAAGTCCAGGCATACCCCTGACCCAGGACCTTTGCATATGCCATTCCCACTGCCTAGAAGGCTCTTCTCCCACACCAGGCATGGTGGCTCATCCCTGTAATCCCAGCACTTTGGGAGATGAGGCAGGTGGATCACTTGAGGTTCGGAGTTGGAGACCAGCACGACCAACATAGTGAAACCCCATCTCTACTAAAAATACAAAAATGAGCTGGGTGTGGTGGTGTGAGCCTGTGATCCCAGCTACTGAGGAGGCTGAGGCAGGAGAATCGCTTGAACCTAGGAGGTGGAGGTTGCAGTGAGCCGAGATCACGCCACTGCACTCCAGCCTGGATGACAGAGTGAGACTCTGTTTCAAAAAAATAAAAAAGCTCTTCTGCCAGACACCTGCACGGCTCACTCTTTCCTTATGATCTCGGCTTGAATGCCAAGCCTTCCCTCACTAGGCATGCCATCACGCTCTGTCCCCCTGCCCTGGCTTCCTGTTTGGGCCTCACCTCTACCAGCACATCACCCCAAGAGAGCCAGGCCCTTGTCTGTTTCTTTCACCCAATCCCCAGTACCTAGAACAGAGCATGACCCACAGCAAGCGCTCCATCAATGACGTGAGTGAATGACGACCAATACAAATACTGCCCAGGACATATCCTCTCCCTCTTATGGAGTTTCAGGGCTGGCTGAGATTTTTGGCCACAAAGACCAAGCCGTGGAATTGGGGGCTGTAGACGATAATGATCTGGGACTGACATATGCGGCACACAAGTGAGCAAAGCCGACGAGGCTGAACCGTGGAGCTCCTCAGCCAGCCCCACCTTGGCAATGTCTTGGCCAGTCTGGGAGCAGAGGGGTGTCTCTCCCTGATGGGGGACACTCAGATGGCCTGGTCCCCATCTGCAGGAGGTACAGGAGCATCCTGGGAACCTTCCAGGCAGAGCCCCAGCCCAACCTAACCCCCCCATCCCAGGCTGGAAACCTGCCCCACCCCTCAGGTGGAAGGCGGCAGGAGCCCCAGGCAGCTTCTCCCTAAAAACATGAGGCTGGTTTCCATGGGTGTCATTCTGTACCTGTGGAGGCAGGGAGGGCTTTCCTGGAACCAGGCGAAGGTGGCACCGTGTATCATGATGCAATCCTTACCGGCAGCTGTGGGGCACAAGAGGCCAGTTTCAGGAGCCCCCTGACCTGGCCAGCCTCTGCATCAGAGAGGCCAGAGGCAGAAGCTGCAGCAGGAAATCTCTCCCACTGAACAAACTATCCTGCTACTCACTGGCTTGTGTGCGACCCTGCAGGGGTCTTGTTCTTTCCATGTCCCATGGCTAATAATCCAGGGGAAGGCAGACCGTGGCCCAGAGACCAAATCCTGCCTACTGCCTACTCTTACCAATAAAGTTTCATTGGAACACAGCCAAATCCATTCATTTCTATATTTCATGTTTTGAGCAGCTGTGACAGAAACTGGCCCATTCCTAAAATATGCACAATCTGGTCATTTATGAAAAAGTTAATGAACACCTAATCCCAGTCTTCCCAGAGAGTGAAGGGGGTGTGATTAATTTCACTGTGGCCGGGCGCGGTGTCTCACGCCTGTAATCCCAGCTCTCTGGGAAGCCAAGGTGGGTGGATCACTTGAGGTCAGGAGTTTCAGACCAGCCTGGCCAACATGGCAAAACCCCATCTCTACCAAAAAGTATGAAAATTAGCCAGGTGTGGTGGCAGGCGCCTGTAATCACAGCTATTTGAGAAGCTAAGGCAGGAGAATTGCTTGAACCTGGGAGGTTGCAGTGAGCCGGGATTGTGCCATTCACTGCACTCCAGCCTGGAAGACAGAGCGAGACTCCTTCTCAAATAATAGTAACTACTTATTAGAATATATATTATATATTTACTTTTAATTATATAACTATAATAATTATCATAACCATTATAATCAATATTAAATATTTCACTGTGACAAGTGTAATTAGATTAGTGGTTCTTGATCCTTAACACATAGTTAGAATCTCCTGAAAGATTTTCTAAAATCAAAGCTCTCATGGCTCAGCCCAGATCCATCACATCCATTCTCACAATCAGCTGCTGTGACGACGATACGCCCATTTTGCAGATGGAAACACGGAGGCTGAGATGATCTACTCGTCAGGATCAACCAGCTAGTCAGTGCTGGGGCTGGGATTTGCACCTGGGCAGTCCAACGCCATCGGCTGGCTTTTTACCACTAGGTGAGTGTTTTTCAGGTACACAGTTTTCCCAGGTTCTTCAGTACAGCAAGGGGGCGGGTGTCGTGGTCCGTGGGGTGACAAAAGCATGGGGTGGAGGGGCAAGCCCAGGTAACGAGTTTGGAGAGTCTCATCGTGCAGTAATGCTTGCAGTGATGCTATTTTCTTTTTTCCTTTCTTTTTTTTTCCTGAGATGGAATCTTACTCTGTAGCCCAGGCTGGAGTGTAGTGTCATGACCTTGGCTCAGTGCAACCTCCACTTCCCAGGTTCAAGTGATTCTCCTGCCTTAGCGTCCTGAGTAGCTGGGATTATAGCACACACTATCACACCTGGCTAATACTTGTATTTTAGTAGAGACGGTGTTTCACTATGTTGGCCAGGCTAGTCTCAAACTCCTGACCTCATGATCCACCCACCTCGGCCTCCCAAAGTGCTGGGATTACAGGAATGAGTCACCGTGCCCGGCTCGCAATGATACGTTTTTGTAGCTTGACCAAAATGTTGCCATGCTTATCATCTGGGCTTTCTGCATGAGGACAGGAACCTGGTCTGTTAGAGCAGGAGTCCCCACCCCCGCAGCTCACAGACCGGTACCAGTCTGCAGCCTCTCAGGACCTGGACCATACAGCAGGAGGTGAGAGGAGGACTGGCAAGCGTGGCGTCACCTGTGTTTATAGCCACTCCCCATCACGTGCATCACCGCTTGAACTCCGCCTCCTGTCAGACCAGCAGCGGCATTAGATCCTCACAGAAGCATGAACCCTACTGTGAACTGCACATGCGAGGGATCTGGGCTGCATGCTCCTTATGAGAATCTCATGTCTGGTGATCTGTCCCTGTCACCCATCACCCCCAGGTGGGACTATCTAGCTGCAGGAAGACAATCTGAAATCATTATTTCATTACATACCACAGTGTAATGATAATAAATGTACAATAAATGTAATGTGTTTCAATCATCCCAAATCCATGCACCCCACCCCGGGCCATAGAAAAACTGCCTTCCAGAAAACCAGTTCCCGGTGCCGAAAAGCTTGCAGACCACTGTGTTAGCATGTTCCCGACAGCACCTTGAGGTATTCAGCTCAACCACCAGCACCTCTAACTTTCACAGAGATGGGAGGGAGGCTGAAATTTCAAATCCTCTAATAACAAGGTTGGGGTTTCTTTGGCAACCAGCCCCACTGAGGCTGTCCATGTGCCTCCAGCCATCAGTCATCTCATTAGCACACAAAGACACAGCACTTCATACATTCCAAAGGCTTAGCGCTCTGCCTCAGGACACTGGGGCGGAGACCACACACAAACTCTTATTATATTCCAGTAACCCACAGAATGTAAGAAAAAATCTGCACAGTAGACACTCCGTAAGTGTCTGTTATCCAGAATGTATAAATCACTTTTACAACTCCACAACAAAACAACCCCATCTACAAACTAACAAAGCACTGTAACACACACTTCACCAGCAAGCACTTGAGAGATGCTGGACATCATTAGTCATCATTAAAACCAGAAAGAGACACCCCTTCACTCACACTAGAATAGTTACACTAAAACAAACAAGTGTTGACAAAGGTGTGCGGAAACTGGAACTGTTAAACACTGCTGCGACGATATGAAATGCTGCAGCATAGGTGTCAAATAACTTGGAGTTTTTCAAACAGTTACAAATAGATTTACCATGTGACTCAGTGATTCCATTCCTAGGTATATCCCCTAAAGACGTGAAAACAGGTGTTCAAACAAAAACTGGTATGCTCTTTAAATGTGTCAAGATCATAAATATGCAGGAAAGTCTTGGGAACAGCGCCAGGAAAACTGGATCAGAATGAGAAAACACATTACACTCCCAGGCGGGGCAGGAGGTAAAAGTGAAATGAGCTTGTGAACTGAATTATCACGTAGGAACCGTGCTGATTTCCCGATCGAGGGGTTATGCGGCGGTAACCTGGGAGAGTGTCCGCGATTTGGGTAAAATATACCGGAGTATTTTGTGGGACGCTGCAAATCTGGTGCAGCCATAAGTGCTGGGGACTCTAGGAAAAGAAACAGGTTCTATTTTGCACTGCTACTGGAAGGTTCCTAGAAGTATGACATTGTTACAAACTAAATTACTTTTTAAAACAACCATATCAATACTATGCCAGAAAAGCAGAGACATCACCAAAATCCACTATAGAGGCTACGCTTCGTTCAAAGCTGTGAACGCTTATAAAAGCCTCAATGTCAACAGACTCCCCTTAGTAGACACTGTTATATACATTAGTATTAGCGGCTACTGTGTGGACACATTAGTGTTACGGTACAGTGTGGTTATCAGTGTTAGGGCACGGTGCACATATCACACTGGTGTCGGAGAACAGTGAGGATACCACATTAGCATTAGGGCACCGTGTGGATAGCATCACATCAGTATTAGAAGCAACGGTGTGGATATCAGATTAGCGTTAGAGTACGGTGTGGATATCACACTGGTGTTAGGGCACGGTGCACATATCACACTGGTGTCGGAGAACAGTGCGGATACCACATTAGCATTAGGGCACCGTGTGGATAGCATCACATTAGTATTAGAAGCAACGGTGCGGATATCAGATTAGCGTTAGAGTACGGTGTGGATATCACACTGGTGTTAGGGCACGGTGCACATATCACACTGGTGTCGGAGAACAGTGCGGATACCACATTAGCATTAGGGCACCGTGTGGATAGCATCACATCAGTATTAGAAGCAACGGTGCGGATATCAGATTAGCGTTAGAGTACGGTGTGGATATCACACTGGTGTTAGGGCACGGTGCACATATCACACTGGTGTCGGAGAACAGTGAGGATATCACATTAGCATTAGGGCACCGTGTGGATAGTATTACATTAGTATTAGAAGCAACGGTGTGGATATCAGATTAGCGTTAGAGTATGCTGTGGATATCACACTGGTGTTAGGGCACGGCATGGATATCATAGTAACGTCAGTGCACGGTGTGATTATTACATCAGAGGCCACTGTGAGAACACATCTTAGCAGCCACCGTGTCTGGGACGTTGGCAATGACATCAGGGTGTAGTCGTAAGGATGGGATTTGGGGATTTCATTTTTCTAGATGACTTTCTTCCTTTGCTGAGTACTCTGAAGACTCTCTTCTCTGCACTCAGGCCCGTGGAAAGGAAGCTTTTTACTCACCAATGAACAACACCTAGTTGACACGACCCTCGTGCTGCCCTGAGGAAGTCGAAGCTCCTCGCTGCCTCTGGCACCTCAGAGGGAAGTTGGTCAGGGGTGGGTTCGCGCGCCCTCTGGTGGCGCCAGAGCGCAGCACACACGCTCTCGCTCAGTTTCTCGGGGACATGCACCCCCGCCTGGCTGTCCTGAAATAATACCTACAAAATTCAATATTCAGTTTATTCAGTGTAATAATTTTGGAAATTCAAACCAAAATGAAGCCCACTGTAGCCATATCCTTCCCAAAATGGTGATGGAAGACTTTGGAAGCCGTGTAGAGTGAAATGAATATATGCAGAAAATAAGAAAAACAAAAACCTACTCAAAATAGTCCAGAGACTGTAATTTGAAATGCGAAACTATAAAATATCTAAATCTGTGTGACATTGGGTTTGGTGTTGAGTTTTGACACACAGCATCAAACGCCAGTTAGTGAAAATACTGATAACAGACTTTATAAACTAAGTATTCTACTGTGAAAAACCGTATTCAGAGAACAAAAAAGACAGACGTGAGAACATATTTACACAATACATACGTGATTTTAAAACTGGGTAAATATCTGAACAGATACTCAAGCACAGCAAATACGCCGATAGCAGGCTGGGCATGGTGGACGCCCATCTCTACTCAAAATACAAAAATTAGCCGGGCGTGGCGGCGCATGCCTGTAATCCCAGCTCCTCGGGAGGCAGAGGCAGGAAAACCGCTTGAACCCGGGAGGCGCAGGTTGTGTGGGCCGAGATCACGCCATTCCTCTGCCCTACCGTATATGTTAAAATGCAGATTCACTGAACCAGACTAAATTGTATTCAGTGGAAGGCTGATCAAGGATTCTAAAGAATGCAAGCTTTTGCTTTATCTACTTCTGACCTAGAGGCACCCCCACTTCCCACTTCCCGTTGCTCCTCCTTACTGAACCAAACGACTGTACTCTTACACATACTGATTGGTGGCTCACGTCTCCCTGACATGCACAAAACCAAGCTGTGCTCCTACCACCTGGGACACATGTTGTCGGGGCCTCATGAGGACGCATCACGGGTGCGGGAATCCTCAAACTTGGCAAAATAAACTCCGTAAAACATCTGAGGCCTGTCTCAGCTTTTCGGGGTTCATACAGGAAACGTCGGATGTTAATGTTTGTAAAACAGACGCTGTTCTATCTACTATTTATACTGCCGATTAACCTGAGACTTTCTCCACAAAATAAAAAATGTTGATGAGGGACAAATAATACATTTAAACGTAAATAATGTTGCAAGTTGTAACATGCCTACTTTTCATTTTTTAATACTGTTTTGACTACTTTAACACTGTAAGAAAAATGAGTAATTAAAACATGAATAAAAGTGTTTATGGGGGTGGACATGTTTCCTCCAGCGTCAGGCTTGGGGTGACTTGAAAGACACCTGCCCATCCCCAGCTTTCATCCCAGCTGTCCTGGTGGTGGCTCTAAGCATTTGTCCTTTCTCTATACGAAGATCAAACTCCAGAAACAAACCCACATCTTACAGTATGTTATGACCCGCTATCATGATGAGCAGCCGAAGCCTCGAGCAAGGGACGCTTCTGAAAAGAAGACTTAGAATATAACGTGTGGAAGTCAAGCCAGTGTCGGAGCTCCTTCCTCTGCACACGGGGAGAGACAGGAAGCCTTTGCCTCACCTTCCTCGCATGGCCTGTAGCCACGTCTCCCCAGGTCAGACTTGAGGAGAACGAAACTCTGGTCTTCACTGTGGATGCGCTACCAGGTGCTCCAAAGCCAGGGCCTCTCCCCGGGTAGGTCCTGAGGAGAACGAAGCTCTGCTTCTAACCCTAAGCCTGTCCCTAGACTTTGACCCTGACCCTAAACCCTGGTCCATACCCTGGTCCCTCATTCTGACCCTGACTTTTTGATCTTGACCCCACCCCTAACCATCCTTCCAGCCCTGACCCTGGCCCTGACCCTAACCCTAACTCTATCATTATCACTACAATCTCTCTCTAATCTTACCCTCTAGGGCTAAACAGCTGTACCCAAAAGCGCTTCTGGATTATTTAACTTCTTTCCCTTGAATTCTCTAAGGACATCCTAAAGGAGATGTCATCACGTATTCTGCAGTCCCTCTGAGCAGTGTGGCTTCAGATAAGAAGTTCTAATACTCTGCAAGACAGAAGAAGCGTGAAGGGTGGCAGCACCGGGTTGTCAGGAACGCACGCTGGCATTCACGGTGGTCACTGGCGTGTTCTCCACACGGTTTCAGTTCATTTTCTATGAACACATTCTGACCGCTCCATCCCACCTACCTACGTTTTTGCATGGCCACATGACTTCTTCTTCTTCTCTTTTTTTTTTTTTTTGCCATTGAAGGTGAGAAGAAATAACACGTGACTTTTTCGGGAGAAATCGCCCAGAAACAGAGTTCCATCCAGCACGCTTTTCGTCTTTCCTATAGCAATGGGATCGTATTGACGGTACCTCCTTCAGCCTGGATTCCTGTCTTAGGATGACACAGCACAGAGCGACCTCTGGCCCGACCCATGATGAGACGCAAATCACTGAGGAAGAAGATTTTTGAGCCACTGAAACTTGGAGGTTGTTTGTCACCGTGGTTTAACCCAGCCCCCACCGACAGACGCAGGGCTGAAGAATGACTCAGAACCGGGTCTGGACACGTGAAGGGCACTCCTCCAGGCTAAGTAAAATTCAAGTCTTGTTGCAAAGATAACAGTGAGCCCGATGTGTTATTAGCGTGAGTGTGGGATAAATAAGGCATGTCAAGTGAGAGTAATGAGGAACTCAACTTTAAAAGACAGCGCTAACTTGGACTGTGGAGAGATTCCAATGTCCCACTTAGCACTTGAGACTGTGATGGCTGAACAAACCCATTAAGACCCCTAAATGAAGGTTTGGGATAAATATCTGAGAGTGTCTAATACCCCAATTATTCATCCTAGAATGGTCAGGGTCCTTCACCCCATTCTAGGGAGACTTCCAAAGGAAAAAAGACCTGCATTTCTCCAACAACCCACATCGAGAGACTTTCCTGCACTTCTGAGCTGTGGCTAACACTCCTCACCTTTCATTCTGTCCTCGGTGTTTTGGGGAAACACCTTTAACTCTCTATGACTTACAGGTTATCATGTGGCCCTTTTAATTCCCTCCAGAGACAGAGAAGACTAATGATGAGGAAGTCTGAGCTCACAGCAGCAAGCGGGCATGTGCGCTCAGCAGCCACGTGGCTCATCTGCTAGGAGATTCCTACATACGATGTTCTGCAACGTTGCTGTACACAAGGGGACACTCTCCTGACTCAGAGCGTTTAATTGCTCACCGACTTCTTTTTCTGCCCTCTTGGGCTCCTAAAATGAAAAGAACTCTGGGGTGATACAGTGAGTCAAAGCGGTGCCAACCGTATCACAGCAAAATAAGGATTCCTAAAAAATCCCTGGCCCAAGATGGCAGCCTCGGCTGGGGAAGTCTGAATGGGCTGACGGGAGACCTGGGAGCGTGAAGGTGGTGAAAATGTTCACATTAAAGAACTTCCACACAGATTGCAAGAAAAGAGGGAGGAGTGGAGATGGCAGCACGAGTCCCGACTATAAAAGCAGAGGTTTTGAGATCAGTTACATTCATTCCGACAAAAATTAGACCCAGAAACCAAAGTTTAGACTGAGGCGACAATTAACTGGGCAACGAGCCAGAGGCACACACGGCGTAGGCAGATTTAAACATTCTCCCTTATATTAATATAATACTAAAATAATATCATATAAACACTCAGGTCTACAGTAGTATTTAAAGGAGATCTCACACACAGGTTTGATTTTGAAGGTTAGTACTGATGGTCTAGAGAATTCATTTCGTTCCAGAGAGAGAAAGAGGAATTTCCCGGGTCCCTTCAGGAACGCGTCTGGCTTTGCCTCATCTTGTATGTTTGAACTATGCATACGGCAGAAGAAAACACGAGGATTTCACAGATTTAAGGTGTGAAAAGTCACTGGGTGCTTTAAGAAGCCTGGGATTCTTCTGCTGGAAAAGTAGGTTCATTGATAGAAAATGAGCTGGAGAAGGTTGTTACTGAAGCGAGGCAGAACTGCTTTTACGATCTGCTTATTACCCTCCCCCTCACCCCCACCCTACCCCCACCTTAACCTCTACCCCTAAACCCTAACCCCCGACCCTAACCCTACCCCTACCCCAATCCCTCATCCTACTCTTTAGCCCAGACCCTTGACCCTTGACCCCAACCCCCAAACCTCACCAACCCTAACCTTAACCCCTAACCCTAACCCTACTCCTAACCTTAATCCTTTACACCTGCCCAGATTCTCCAGCACAAGCAGGGACCCTTGGCTCCCAGCCGTGCACCACTGCATCTGGCACAGGGCTCCGCAGGAGTCCCCAAGTAGGCACCTGAATGCCCACTGTGCCAGCCATGCAGTGGAAGCACAGGGTGTATTCTCACCTCCAGAACCAGGGCCCAGTGCCTGCATCACGCTGCTCAGGGCTGAAGTGAGCCAGGGCACCCGAGGTCTTCATAAGACCAAGGCTATCTCGTGCCTCCTGTCACAGAGCGAGACGCGGACCCAGCAGCACCGCACTCTCCCTCTCCTCCGCGGCAGATCGGCAACCTTCCAAGTCAGGGCCCTTCCCTGATGACACTCCAAGCACAAAGCACCGGACTTTCACACAGTCAGGCTGCACACGTTGTTCTGTGTAGATGCCCACCTAGGCTTCTGGGAGGAAGGGTGGCAGAGGGACACTCGTGTTGCCCTGTGGTATGCATGCTCTGGTTTATACAACTGCAAGCCATTCACGAGAAACTCCAGCGGAAACACTATGTTTCCAACGTTTTGTCGGCCGAGGATCTTCAATGTACATTCCCAAACAAGCTAGCCACAGAGCACGCTGACCATCTCCCGCTTAAGTCGCTCTGAGGGCCTCCGCATCAGTCCTAGAATTGGAAGACTGGTGGAGAAGAACTGGGATGTCGATGGGGTACTGGATACTTGCTGGACACCAGCCTCCCCTTACCTGAGCTTACAGACAGCCCAGATCCCGCCTGACCAAATCGGACATTGTAACGCACACAGCTCTCGATAGCAGGACTTACAGATGCAAAACTCCACGGCAAAGGGTCGTCTCAACTCCTTGGTGTCTCAAGGAACAAAAACACTGCCTAGCACAGGTGCACCATCAACCTCATCACTAAATAAACCTCTATATTTTATTCATCTATGATGGTGGAAATGATGTGATAAACACCGTGGACTAAAGGCCTCTGAGATCTCTTCACAGGATCCTAGCTAGTGGACCCCAGATCTGCCAGCACAGAGAAGTCATCCACAAACATGTGCAGGACAGAGGCCAGACAAAACTGTCCCTCAGCCTCAAAGTGGCCTGGCAGTCACAGGAACGCCATGTGGGGTCTGGCCTGTACGATGAGTCAAGCTTCCGGCTTGAGGTACCCCACTGCACCGCAAAACCAAGCTGTGCCTAACAAGCAACAATCAGCCAGCCTGCTCTCCCTAATGAAAGGTTCTCCCCGGGGCCTGAAAGCTTGGGGGATAACTCCTCCCTCCTCAGGCCCACCCCAAGGTACAAGACCACGTGCACCTGCAGCGTGGGTCAGCAAGCGAGCAGACGCCAGAAGAGGGCAGGCCGGAAGACAAGGACCTCCCGAAGATCAGGAGAAAGGCCGTCTAGGTCCCACGGAGCAGTTACGTCAGACTGGAACACCCCATTTACAGGAGACTAGAAAACCCCTGCCTCGCCCTCACTTGGGGCCGACACCATTTTAGGCCTCAGCCCGGCTGCACCCAGGCACTCGTTAAAACAGCATGTGGCTCCACACTGCCCGAGCTGTTTGCTGGCACTCTCAGGGTTCGAACCCATAATACAGCCTTGCACCTAATATCCCAGGTGGTAATCCAGGAGTGATATCTGCATGACACCCTCCTCCTCCACCTCCATATCCAAGCGATCACCAAGGATACAAGCCGGCCAGGCAAGGTAGCTCACGCCTGTAAGCCCAGAACTTCAGGAGGCTGAGGCGTGTGGATCACCTGAGGTCAGGAGTTCGAGACGGGTCTGGCCAACATTGTATAACCCTGTCTCTACTAGAAATTCAAAAATTAGCCAGTGTGGTGGCAGGTGTTTGTAATCCCAGCTACTCGGGAGGCTGAGACAGGAGAATCGCTTGAACCTGACATGCAGACGATGCAGTGAGCCGAGATCACACCACTGCACTCCAGCCTGGGCAACAGAGCAAGACTCTGTCTCAAAAAAAAGAAAAGAAAAGAATTAGTATAGTTTTGTCTCCAGAAGAGGGGTCTTGTCCCAGACCCCAACAACAGGATTTTGGATCTCACACGAAATGGAATTTATGGCGAGCCGCAGAGTCTAGTGACATTAAGAGAGTTTATTAGCCACTACTAAGTGACAGAGCATGGAGTCCTCAGGAAGCAAGAGGAGGAACGCACCTGTATTAAAGAAAAAAAAATTTTTCTGAGACGGAGTTTTACTCTTGTCACAATGACATGATCTCGGCTCACTACAACCTCCGCTTCCTGGGTTTAAGGATTCTCCTGCCTCAACCTCCCAAGCAGCTGGGATTACAGGTGTGCACCACCACGTCCGGCTAATTTTTTTGTATTTCTTTTCCATTTTATTTTTTTATTTAATTTTTTTTATTCCATCCCCGTAGAGACTGCCAAAAATTGCCAATGCGAACTATATCTCCAGTCGTCATGGCGGGGTATTGGGATAAGTTTTCAATTAGCAATAATTGCGCCTCAGATAGACCTCATTGGCCATGATACTGCCCCTGTGCAAAGCTGTTTTTTTTATTATGTTTAGTAGAGACGGGCTTTCACCACGTTGGCCATGCTGGTGTCCAACTGCTGGCCTCAAGTTATCCGCCCTCCTCGGCCTCCCAAAGTACTGGGACATTAACGTACAAACAGGATTACTTAATGTTTGTTTATAGAGGTTATTAAGAACAGTGTGGTCTCTTATAAAGGCCTGCGATCAGCTGTGTCAGGCTATGAGTATTGTTACTTCTCTATGTTACAATAATGTACGAGTGTACTATTATCTTTAAAGCTTAGTTTTAAATTAAGAATGCTTTTGCTTCAAGTACTGGTGTATGTTTATACGTTTTGGGTCTTTAGTTATTAACTTGTTCCTGCAACCATAAATATTTTATAACCAAAGGTGCTCAATCCCTAAATATATAATCCAACAGATTTAACCTGTGTGTGTGTGTGTGTGTGTGAGAGAGAGAGAGAGACAGAGAGAGAGAGAGAGAGAGAGAGAGAGAGTCTCACTCTGTCGCCCAGGCTTGAGTGCAGTGGTGTGATCATGGCTGGCTCACTGTGGCCTCAAACTCCTGGCTCAAGCGATCCTCCCGCCTGAGCCTCCTGGGTAGCTGGGACCACAGGCACGAGCCACCACGGCAGTTGCTTTTTATATTTTTGGTAGACATGGGGTCTCGCTGTTTTCCCAGGCCGGTCTTGAACTCCTGATCTCAAGTGATCCTCCCGCCTTGGCCTTCCAGAGTGCTGGGATTACACTCGTGAGCCCTGCACCCTGCCCGGATTTAGCTTTTTCTAAAGCTTTTGTTTAAAATAAAGTCACTGCGGTTAAGATGCCTCTGACAGTTTTGCGTTTTAAGTGTGAAGACTATGTCGAGTGAATTTTTCCATAAATTGTAAAATGTGCATCCACGTTTATCTTATTCTTACGGTTTCCAATTAATTGTCCCTTCTTCCGTTCTAGAAACACGCGGGCCAGTGGGCTCCCTGTCAGCCTGCATTTCCATACGCACTCCGACTTCAGGCGGTGCAGCGGGACGGCCACCAGAGGGCGCGCGTCCCCTCCAGCGCTGTGAGCGCGAGGGCCCGGCAGTGCCCCCGGCCACCAGCAGAGGGCGCGCTGGAGCAGGGGGGCATCACTGCCTTATGGCCAAGCTCCTCCGACAATCAGAAGCCCCGCTTGACACAGGCTTGTAACTCCAGATGTGTCACGTGAAAGGGTCTCGGGGTTACAGGCTTAGAACTTACGGTGACGTCCACTCCTGGCCCCAGGCCAGCAGCGTCTCTTTCTCGCTGTCTCATTCTTTATCTTTTCCTTTCCTCCCCCTTTCGGCTTCATCGTTTTTCCACTGCAAAGACCAGGAAAATCAGGTAAACCAGGTTCTTCCGGGAGGTTCGGGACCAGAAAACCCCTGTGCAGGTCACGGATCCGGGGACCCAGTTTCCCCAGGGGCTGGACCACCGCGGAGACGGTCACCCGAGTCACTGGCCCACCAGGCTCAGGGCCCATGTTGGTGGCAGGTGGACACACAGACGCTCTCTCTGACCGCTCACAACGACGAGGTTCGGCCCAGGCTCGGCTGGGTTGCGCGCCTTCTCCCCGTCCCTGCTGCCCTTCCAGAACCTTGGGCAATCGTCCGTCCTCCGTCCCTCCCTCCTCTCCGCTGGCCTGTGTTCTAAACAACCTCAAACTGCTCCAACTGTCCCCCAACCTAAAACCCAAACGTCTCTGTAAACACCGCGTTTTTACTGGGCCACTGCATGGTCGCAATACCAGTTAAACAACGGCTCCAACCGGCCAGACACTGGCACCTTTCACCCTGTGTTATGAAATTAAGACAATTTTCGTCACAACGTGGGCAAATGGTCTGCAATTCCCTGGGTGCAGGCGTTTGTCTTACACACCAATCCCTCCTCCCTAATCCCTACCGCTCCTGTCCCTTCATCGCCCGTCCTTCCTCTGCGGGTAAGCCAGACTCCCCCGTGTCCACCAACCCTTCCGACCTTTCTCCTCCCCGCCTGTCGGAACCAGGCCCTAATCCAGGACTTAACCTCCCCAGAGCCGTCCTCCTCTTCCTCTGCCCACAACCCACCTCCTGATGCCCCTCCTCTCACCTCCCACCTCAGGTTTAGTCCTGCGGCTGCCTCCTCCGACCCTGCCCAACAATCCCCCTTCCAGAGTGGCTGGAGCCAAAGGCATGGTCAGGGTGCACGTTTCTTCCCTTTTTTCTTTTCTTTTTGAGACGGAGTTTCGCTCTTGTTACCCAGGCTGGAGTGCAGTGGCGCGATCTCGGCTCACCGCAACCTCCGCCTCCTGGGTTCAGGCAATTCTCCTGCCTCAGCCTCCTGAGTAGCTGGGATTACAGGCACGCGCCACCACGCCCAGCTAATTTTTTTTGTATTTTTAGTAGAGACGGGGTTTCACCATGTTGACCAGGATGGTCTCGATCTCTTGACCTCGTGATCCACCCGCCTCGGCCTCCCAAAGTGCTGGGATTACAGGCGTGAGCCACCGCGCCCGGCCCACGTTCCTTCCCTTTATCCAGCATTTCCCAAAGCGGCCACTGGTGAGGCTCCTTTTCATCAAATCCTCAAGTGCTTAACCCAGTCCCATAATCTCACCTGGAGTGACTTAAATGTCACCCTTACTTCCACTCTCACCCCTAAAAAACGCTTAATATGCATTTTATCACCCAATCAACCCCAACATTACAAAAAGGTACAGAAATTAGAATCTGGCCCTCGAACCCCACCACAGGAGTTAGGCAGTCACACCTTCGAGGTGTTGAGTAACAGGGAGAAACCTGCCCGGCGACACGTCTGAGAACCACAGATGCTGCCTCTGCCGTGAGACGAACCCCCGCCACAGCACTGGCTCACAGAGACGGCGGCACGTCCAGCCGCCCCGCCAAGACCTTGCTCCACGTGTCGGGAGCCTGGTCACTGGGCCGAGGAATGCCCACAGCCCGGGCCTTCTCCTGAGCCCTCCCATGTGTGCGGGGCCCCCACAGAAAGTCAACTGTCCAACAGGTCCCTGCTCCCAGAGCTCCTGAAGCCCCAACCCTTGGCTTGTGGCTCAAGACTGACGCTGCCCGAGCATCTCGGAAGCGCCCTGGACCATCACGGACGCCACATATCGGGTAGCTCTTACGTGGAGGGTGAGTCCATCCCCTTCCGAGTCAGCACAGAGGCACCCACCCACGCTGCCTTCTTTTCAAGGACCCATCTCCTCGGCCCCACACCTGTGGCGGGAATTGATGGCAAGGCCCCCAGGCCTCTCAAACTCCCCACGTCTGGTGTCAATCAGGCCAGCACTCCTCTCCACAGTCTTTCCTAATCATCCCCACGTGTCCAGGTCCCCCTTAGGCCGGGATATCCCAGCGAAACTGTCTGCCTCCCTCACCGTTCCAGGGCTACCCGCGCCTCATCGCCGCCCGCCTCCCCCGCAATGGCTCCCCTGTGTCCCCCTACCCTAACCCTAGGGTGTAAACCACCACCTTCCCATCCGTTGCTACAAGTCGCTCACCCTCCTCGTCCCCTTAGAACCCAACCCCCCTGACCCCGCCCGGCCCCGCACCCCATCCCACACAGGCTTTAAAAGTAAAGCCTGTTATCACCCGTCTATTGCAACATGGCCTTTTAACTCACCCTCCTGCTGCTTCAGCCTCTGTACTCTAAGGGATACCGTGTACCCGCTTCCGAAGCCCAAATTTCTTCCCATCTGTTACAATATTTCGCCAGCATACACGGGCTCTCCCTGCCAACGGTATCCAGTTAATTTCCCAAACCCCAACCCCCTGCTCCAAGCAGCAGCTTCTCCCCTTCCTGGGTGTGGTGGCCACCATACCTCGGGATACCACGTGTTGGTATTCTGACTAAGCCATTGTACAAACTCACTAAACAAAACTTCTCCAACCGTATTAATCCCAAATCCTTTCCTCACTCCTCCTCTCGCTCCTTAAAAGCGGCTCTAAAAGCCGCTCCCTCCCCAGCTCTCCCCAACCTGTCTCAACGCTTCTTCTTCATTATAAACTGTTAAAGTCCAGGGCTGTGCGCTCCAAACGACTTAACGTCACAGCCCTGGGCTGGCCCTCAGGACAACGCGCAGCAGCTGCTGTCCTGATACTCTTCGAATCCCTCAAAGTCACAGGCTGCGCCCCCCTGACCCTCTCACCGCCTCCAAAGCCTTCCCTTTACCCCTCCCACACCCGTTCAGCCCCTCGCCTCCTCCAGCTCTATGCAGCCGCCCCGACTCTTAAAGCACACCTCAGAAAGTCCGTTTCTATTATTTCCTGACTGTGCCCAAATTCACTGCAGGCGTGTGCCTTTACACTCTTCCTCCAGGGCTACAGCTGACACTTCACTCTTCATCCGGCCCCCATTCTCTGCTCAAACACAACCTTGGTAATGAAAGTGAGCGGTTGCTTCCTTGAAAATGAAAAGCTCTCCGTCCAGTTACCCCAGCAAGCCCTGGCACAGCCGCAGCCCTGGCTGGTTCCCTTGGCTGTCGGGCCCAAAGCTCCAGAAAAATGTTGTTTTTATGTAAAGCAGCCTGGCCTCGGACATAATGCCATCAATAAATTAAGAGACAGAGCCCAAAAGCGCACTGGTCAGGCAAATAGCTATTGTGGACCTGGCTGGACGGGCTGGGCGCTGTGTGACTGCAGGTCCCGGCTCCTTCCAGTCCTTACTCCTTTAATCCCCACCTTTCTTCTCCTATTTGGACCCTGTATCTTCGGCTTAGTCTCCCAATTCACACAGAACCGCATCCAGGCCGTCACACATTGGCAGGGGCCGCTCTGGACGACCCCACAGTCCCGCACGGTGCCTCTAATTCACACAGAACCGCATCCAGGCCGTCACACATTGGCAGGGGCCGCTCTGGACGACCCCACAGTCCCGCACGGTGCCTCTAATTCATACAGAACCGCATCCAGGCCGTCACACATTGGCAGGGGCCGCTCTGGACGACCCCACAGTCCCGCACGGTGCCTCTAATTCACACAGAACCGCATCCAGGCCGTCACACATTGGCAGGGGCCGCTCTGGACGACCCCACAGTCCCGCACGGTGCCTCTAATTCATACAGAACCGCATCCAGGCCGTCACACATTGGCAGGGGCCGCTGTGGACGACCCCACAGTCCTGCACGGTGCCTCTAATTCACACAGAACCGCATCCAGGCCGTCACACATTGGCAGGGGCCACTCTGGACGACCCCACAGTCCCGCACGGTGCCTCTAATTCACACAGAACCGCATCCAGGCCGTCACACATTGGCAGAGGCCACTCTGGACGACCCCACAGTCCCGCACGGTGCCTCTAATTCACACAGAACCGCATCCAGGCCGTCACACATTGGCAGGGGCCACTCTGGACGACCCCACAGTCCCGCACGGTGCCTCTAATTCACACAGAACCGCATCCAGGCCGTCACACATTGGCAGGGGCCGCTCTGGACGACCCCACAGTCCCGCACGGTGCCTCCAAGTCCCCCAGCAGCTTAAGCATTTGTGAGGCAGAACGTCCTGTCCAGACCTTCCTTATGTGCACAGCTGTCCTGTTCCCATTTCTACTGTCTCCCCTGCTCAAAATAAATAGTTTAGGTGCCCCCGCAGGTCCCCTGTGAGGCATGAAGTAACCTTAGGAAACTTCGCCCTCACCCCCAGAAACCTGTGCTCACCCCCTCTTCTCTAATTCTTTCTCTCCGTATATAAAAAGAGGTCAGGTCTCCATATGCAAGCCTGCAGCCTGGAAGTCCGAGGTCCTGCCTGCCCGGGCCGATCGTGTCCCACCCCCCGCCTGCGTTGGCCATTGTCCCTGAGCGCCCAGCGGAGCTTCCCCAGACAAGCCCCTCACCCAACGCTGCCATCTCAACTGTTCTTATGATAATGTGAATACCTCTCACCCTCCTGCCATCTTAACTGCTCTTCTGCCTCACCCCCAGCCGCCACTGTAACTGAACTTAGGGTAACATCCACTCCTGGCCCCAACCCCACCACTGTAACTGATGCTACTCTGTAACTTTCCACTGCCCACCCCAAACCTATAAAGCCAGCTCCTAGCCCACTGCCCTTTGCCAACACCCTTTTCGGCCTCAGCCGAGCTGCACCCAGGTGAATAAACAGCCACGTTGCCCACACAAAGCCTGTCTGGGGGGTCTCTTCATTCAAAGAGCAAATTTTCAACACCCGGGAGGCGGAAGTTGCAGTGAGCCAAGATCGCTCCACTGCACTCCAGCCTGGGCAACAGAGCGAGATTCCATCTCAAAAATAAAAATAAAAAACAAAGATTGTGAGGCTAGCGGAGGCTGTGACCAAGCACATGACCCAACCTTTGTCAGCAACAGCTGAATTAGAACTAGGTTCTCACGTTCACGAGGGCCTCCCGACTACAAGATCCAGAGTGTGACTGGCACTTCCATTAACATGTACGTATGTTGTCTGCAATCTATGTATGAGCATTTTCATGCCTCAAATTTTGCCAGGAGTCTCTCACATTATCTATCATAGTCACAAAATTCTGTGCTCTTCAGTATAAAAACTTGTCTTTTTATAGTTGAACGCTGGGAATGCAAGTGATTTTCCACACAGCCGGCACCTACATTTTCCGAACGCGGTTTTCACCGTGCGTTGGGATTTACTCGGGGTGGCTGGCAACATAGGAGGGAAATATTAGGGAAAGCTAGAAATTTACAGTCTCAAACCTTTTGGAAGGCTGCAAGGTTTTAATGGAATGGGCTAAAGGCAGCCGTTCAGTACGTTACAATTTTAAGTCGTAGGGTGAAGGACAGGGACGAGCAAGCCTCCCCCGTGGCCTGTTGACCCACATGCCTGTGCCTCTATAACCGCTCACTCATGTAAGCCCTGTGCTGAACGGTCCTCTCAGTGGGAGGTGGAAGGGGAATTACACGCAAATGGTGTTTTCTCTGGGCCCAAAACCAAAAGCTTTATCATTCAAAACCACTCTTTCAACTGTGTGAATTATCCACAAGTGTGGTAACTTAAAGCCTCTGTTATTCAATCTATACCAAATAAATGTAAGAAGGTACAGGGAGTCACGGCCGGGTTTGCTAAACCGCCCTCTAAAAGCAGTTAACAAACATCCCCACCCCGTTCAAAATCACTGCACTGGGAGTGAGTGCATTCAGTCATCTGCCACTCGGTCGGGTCCACAGCTGGTGCGGCTGTTTCATTGTTTGAATTCGTGTTGCATGACGTGAACATGCATCTCTCTCAGCTGCACGCCCACCTGAGAGGCAGCCGGGCTAACAATACCGCCGGGAGCAAGTCTCCTCGAAGGAGAAGAAAACTCCTGGCAGGATGTGACGTTCTGAAGTGCGAGGACTTTCCGGGGACTGAACTTTCTGAAGATGGCAGTTTGTCTCAGTCTCCATGGGGTCCAGAATTTGCTGCACAGCAGGAGGTGACAAGGAGCCGCTGGATTCTTGGGTGACATTAACACTGGACATGTGCCTGCTCTAAGCTCTGGAAGTCACACCCTCCCTGGGTTGTTTTTTTTTTTTTGAGACGGAGTCCTGCTCTGTTGCCCAGGCTGGAGTGTGGTGGTGCAATCTTGGCTCACTGCAAACTCCACCACCCGGGTTCAGATGATTCTCCCGCCTCAGCCCCCTGACTAGCTGGGATTACAGGGACTCGACACTGCACCAGCTAATTTTTGTATTTTTAGTAGAGATGGGGTTTCACCATGTTGGCCAGGCTGGTCTCGAACTCCTGACCTCAGGTGAACCACCTGCCTCAGCCTCCCAAAGTGCTGGGATTACAGGCATGAGCCACTGCGCCCAGCCCTTCCCTGCATCTCAATGTCCACAAATATTATAAATCACCTGCTTAACTGTCTAGGATTTTCAACTAATTGTCCAATGTCTAGACGAAGGTGCTTTCACATATTTATAATAGCTCAGGATGTGGACTAGGATGTTTTATCAATTAATTGGTTGATTCCAAAAATGTAAATCTTTGAAGCTGAAATAGGGCTGGAGAACTTAGCAAGGTAATATCAATTCCACACGAGCCTTTGAAGATCAATTGTGCCATCTGCCTCTCAGGAAGCACTGGCATGACGTTTCCTTACTGACATGGACTTTAATTTCATTTAGCTACTGTTCTTTTGATTCATGATTTGAAAACCATTTTGTCTTTAGGAAAACCATACTAGCCAGGCGCGGTGGCTCACGCCTGTGATCCCAGCACTTTGGGAGGCCGAGGCAGGTGGATCACAAAGTCAGGAATTCAAGACCAGCCTGGCCAACACAGTGAAACCCCACCTCTACTACAAATACAAAAATTAGCTGGACGTGGCGGTGGGTGCCTGTAATCCCAGCTACTCAGGAGGTTGAGGCAGGAGAATCGCTTGAACCCAGGAGGCAGAGGTTGCAGTGAGCCGAGATTGCACCACTGCACTCCAGCCTAGGTGACAGAGTGACACTCTGTCGCAAAAAAAAAAAAAAAAAAAAAAAGACAACCCATACTATTGGCCAGGTGCAGGGGCTCACGCTTGTAATTCCAGCACTCTGGGAGGCTGGCAGGAGGACTGCTTGAGACCAGGAATTCAAGACCAGCCTGGGCAACACAGCAGAATCCGTCTCTACAAAAAAAAACAAAAATGAGCCGGGTGTGGTGGCACACACCTCTACTTCCAGCTACTCGGGAGCTCGAGGCGGGAGGAGTCGAGGCTGCAGTGAGCAGTGACTGCACCACCGCACTCCAGCCTGGGCAGCAGAGTGAGACCCTGGCAAAAAAAAGGAAAACACCCAGACCCCTCCAAAGCACAGAGCTGCCTGTCCTATTAGACGTCTCCACTGCTGTACACATCACTCAGCTGTGATGAAACGTCCCTCATGTTCCGTTTCGGATTCCCTGAGGTGCGGCCTGTGGTGTGGCCCTGGACTCAGGAAGCCCCTGAAGGAGGGAAGTGCACCTGCTGCCCTGGCTGCATGGCCTGTCCACACGGGGGGTTTCCAGCCAGACAGGTGAGCACCTGCAGCGACGCCCTCCCGTCCACACCTGTCATCCTTCCTGCCCCACTCCAGGTGAGGGCAGAGGGCCGCAGAACTACAGGTAAGTCGTCGTCTTTTTTTTTTGAGATGGAGTTTCGCTCCTGTCACCCAGGCGGGAGTACAATGGCGTGACCTCGGCTCACCGCAACCTCCGCCTCCCTGGTTCAAGTGATTCTCCTGCCTCAGCCTCCCGAGTAGCTGGGATCACAGGAATGTACCACCACGCCTGGCTAATTTTGTATTTTTTTCTTAGTAGAGATGAGGTTTCTCCACGTTGGTCAGGCTGGTCTCAAACTCCTGACCTCAGGTGGTCCGCCCACCTGGGCCTCCCAAAGTGCTCGGATTAGACGCCTGAGTCACCGCACCCCGCCTCACGTAAGTCTTCTTTACTCAGTCATCTATTCACTCACTCGGCTAATTCATTCATAAATTCCATTGCTGTAACTTAGTAAACTCCCACCTGCCATGCAATGCCCTCACCACACACCTTGCCTGGTCCGCTAATTCTTCCCAGGGATTTCCCATCCCTGTTATGCTGTTAAAATGTCTAAACTAGGCCGCCTGCTTATAAAACAGCACGTCAGAGTAAAAACAAAACTGGGCTTACATCCAACAAATCACAACTGTCACAGAAGAAGCTCGGACAGGCGCAGCGGCTCACGCCTGTAATCCCAGCACTCAGGGAGGCTGAGGCGGGTGGATCACCTGAGGTCAGGAGTTTGAGACCAGCCTGGCCAACACGGTGAAACCCCGTCTCTACTAAAAATACAAAAAACTTAGCTGGGCGTGGTGGCAGGTGCCTGTAATCTCAGCTATTCGGGAGGCTGAGGCAGGAGAACTGCTTGAACCCGGAGGGCGGAGGTTGCAGTGAGCCAAGGTCGTGCCACTGCACTCCAGCCTGGGGGACAATCAGGCTTGGGGCTAAGAAGCCTCTGGGAAAGGGCCCAGACCGCACTGCTGAGCCAGTCCGGGGGCTCACACACCCCCAAATCCCCATCCCTAATGCTGTCCAGAAGGCCGCAGGCCACACCACTGCCGGGTGAGGTTGAGGAAACGCTGCCTTCTCTCATCGGGTTCTAGCAACTAACGTAAAAAATGCAAATAACGTTATCAAAATTAGGATTTTATGTTGTTTCAATTCAAACAGAAATTCAGTTAATGAATAAACAGCCAGGTGTGGTGGCTCACACCTGTAATCCCAGCGCTTTGGGAGACTGAGGCAGGTGGATCACCTGAGGTCAGGAGTTCGAGACCAGCCTGGCCAACATGGTGAAACCCCATCGCTACTAAAAATACAAAAATTAGCTGGGCGTGGTGGCACGTGCCTGTAATCCCACTTACTCGGGAGGCTGAGGCAGGAGAATTGCCTGAACCCGGGAAGCAGATGTTACAGTGAGCCAAGATCGCACCACTGCACTCTAGGCTAGGCAACAGGGCAAGACTCCTCAAAAAAAGAAAAAAAGAAAGAAAAAGAAGAAATATTGTCTCACTAAAAGGAAAGGTAATGACATTTTGAACTTAGGAAAATTTTCTCAGGCAGAGTTTTCCTTTTTAGACTCAAGATAAAATTTTTCAAAATGCAGTCCAGAGAGTGGCATAATGGCACCCACGTACACGAAACAGATTGAACGGTTGGTTACTAATACGTTGCCGTGTCTGCTTCATGTTTTTACATTATGAGATATTGTGATTTGCAGATCTCACAAAATTTCACTCCTAAATACTTCAGTCTGCACCTATTAAAAAAAGGAAGCATCAAAGTGGGTGGGGTGTGGTGGCGCGCGCCTGTAGTCCCAGCTGCTCAGGAGGCTGAGGCAGGAGCATCGCTTGAGCCTGGGAGGTTGAGGCTGCAGTGAGCAGCAATTGCAGCACTGCACTCCAGCCTGGGCAAGAGAACGAGACCCTGTGTCTAAAAAACAAAGTATGATAGACAAATGGGACCTAATCAAACTCCACAGTTTCTGCACGGCAAAAGAAACAGTCACTAGAGTGAATCGGCAACCAACAGAATGGGAAAAAATTTTTGCAGTTTACCCATCTGACAAAGGGCTGATATCCAGAATCTACAAAGAACTAAAACAGATTTACAAGAAAAAAACAAACAAGCCCATTCAAAAGTGGGCAAAGGATATGAACAGACACTTTACAAAAGAAGACATACATGAGGCCAACAAGCATATGAAAAAATGCTCATCATCACTGGTCATTAGAGAAATGAAAATCGAAACTACATTGAGATACCATCTCACGCCAGTTAGAACAGAGATCATTAAAAAATCTGGAGACAACAGATGCTGGAGAGGATGTGGAGAAATAGGAACACTTTTACACTGTTGGTGGGAGTGTAAATTAGTTCAACCACTGTGGAAAACAGTGTGGCGATTCCTCAAGGACCTAGAAATAGAAATTCCACTTGACCCAGCAATCCCATTACTGGGCATATATCCAAAGGATTATAAATCGTTCTACTATAAGGACACATGCACACGAATGTTCATTGCAGCACTGTTTACAATAGCAAAGACTTGGAACCAACCCAAATGCCCATCGATGATAGACTGGACAGGAAAAATGTGGCACATATACACCATGGATTATTATGCAGCCATCAAAAACGAAGAGTTCGCGTCCTTTGTAGGGACATGGATGAACCTGGAAACCATCATTCTCAGCAAACTGACACAAGAACACAAAATCAAACACCACATGTTCTCACTCATAGACGGGTGTTGAACAATGGGAACACATGGACACAGGGAGGGGAGCACTATACACTGGGGTCTGTTGGGGGGAAGTGGGGGAGACAGTGGGGGGTGGGGAGGTGGGGAGGGATAGCATGGGGAGAAATGCCAGATATAGGTGATGGGGAGGAAGGCAGCAAATCACACTGCCACGTGTGCACCTATGCAACAACCTTGCATGTTCTTCACATGTACCCCAAAACCTAAAATGCAATTTTAAAAAAAAAGTATGTATGATTTCCTAAAAAACCAGAATAATATATGGTAGCTGACATGTTCAAAAAAATCCTGCATATCATCAAATACTCAGGAGGAGTTTTCTTTTTTTTTTTTGAGACCTAGTCTCGCTCTGTCGCCAGGCCGGAGTGCAATGGCGCGATCTCAGCTCACTGCAACCTCCGCCTCCTGGGTTTGAGCGATTCTCCTGCCTCAGCCTCCCGAATAGTTGGGATTACAGGTGTCCGCCACCAGGCCCGGTTAAGTTTTGCATTTTTAGTAGAGACGGGGTTTCATCATGTTGGCCAGGATGGTCTCGATCTCGTGACCTTGTGATCCACCCGCCTCGGCCTCCCAATATGCTGGGATTACAGGCGTGAGCCACCGTGCCCGGCCAGGAGGAGGTCTTCAAAAACCAATTAACCTCAGAGGGTGGGAGAAATGCCGGGCCATGAGGTCACGGCCATGGGAAATGATATTTGCATGGCTAACAATCTGTTTCCTGTGAGAAACAACAGAAAAAAATACCCTCCTTGTACAATGAGAGAAAATACTATTTTTTTCCATGAAACCATAAGGGTGTGGGCAGTGTAAACCCAAAATTCCGCATGAGAGCTTCCCCGGAGCTCCGTGTGGGTGGAGAAATGTGTCCCAACTGCCGCCCTGCCTGCTATCTTGGTACCGGGAACCTGTGAGAATTTCCAAGCCCGACACCCTGCATCCCGGCTTTTCTCAACAGATGCAGAGCAGTGCGTGCGTAGACAGGCCACCGGCTCCCAAAGCTGGGCCCTTCTGGCTCCCGAGGACCCTAGGGGATGGCTCTGGTCAGTACAGCCCTTTCTCTGCTCTCACAGCCCCCAGCCAAGGCCAGCAGCTGGACTCAGCCACGTGCCCTCCCTCACTCCAAACGTCCTCCGCTCCTCAGTCTTCACTGCTCGTTCCAGCACGGCCACCTGTCCCCCAGCAGACCACACCAGAGTCCTGTGCACTGTAGCTGCTCCCGCAGACTCGCGCTCAACCCTCACTGTGGTCCCAGCTTTCAAGGCCATCGCGCCCGGGAGGAGACGGAGGTGTCGGCTGGTGTCAGGGCACCTGGGTCATTCCCATTTGCTCCTGATGCAGGCGACTCTGCCTGTGGGATCTGGCTGGGAACCGCTCTCCCACCCACTGCCAGAGACTCACATTCTGAGCCCAGACACAGCCTCCTTAGTCCTCGGGCGTCACTGCCTGCTGTGGCATCCTAGGATGCCTGGGAGGCTTCAGGGCGACTTTCCTGGCCAGGATCCCATCTGACACCTGCATGGAGGCAAGTCCCTGACGTTCAGCTGGGGTTCTGCAGCGTCTGGGTCACCTTCCCTGCCGTCCGCCAAGGGCAGGTCTCCATCGCCGCCCCTTGGGTGGGGCTCCCCCTCGGGGCCACACCACCCTTCCCGTAGGCTGAGGCCTCATAGGAACACCCCAAAGGGTGAGGGAATGAGAGAGGTTCCAGGTGCGAACAAAACATCGGCAGATACTTAAGTTACCGCCTGTGCAAAAAACAAACGTGCCCTTTACCCTCCTGTTGAAACAGTAAGCTCTGTGTGTTCTGCCATCACTTCGGGGAAGCCAGTCCCCGAATGACCCATTTCAGAAGCGTGGCCCCAGGTGCACGGGGGTGAGCATGAGCAGAGGGGAGGGGTACGCTGACCCATCTGAGCCTTGACCCCAGCGCCGTGCAGGGAGAAACGCAAGGGGCGGGCCTGGCTGCTGCCCCCCACCATCACAGCGGGTGAGCGCCACGGAGCCCTCTGACGGGAGGCGCCCCGTCCCAGAACGGCCGTAAGGACAGAGGCACTGACACCACTCGTCAAACCAACGCCCTGTTTTACTAAAAACCACACGTACATTACATTTTACAAAACAGCAACTATCTGATCTTCCAGTCCCTTCCTTAACTCCATAAAAGAAAGGGGATATCGGGGAGCTACGGGAACGGGTCCCCCTCCCAATGCTCAGGGCTACCTAGGCATCCCCACACCCCTGGTCCGGTGCAGGGCAGGGGGCAGCAGAGCCTGCTCACTGCTCCCGGTAGCCCAGGGTTCCAGGAGCCCGTCCGGAGCCCTCCGTGCCTACCCGGGGCCAGAGGGACCACCTGGGGGCCCGGCCTCAGCTGGACTCTCAGCCACTCCCTGCCTGGGCGGGTCCAGCCTCAGGAGGACGAGTGCGTGTACCCATAGTGGTTGTGGTCAGCCTCGCCCAGGGTCACTGTCAGTGACAGGCTGGGCTTCCGTTCCAGCTCCTCCTCCTTCGGGCAGTGCTGTGGGGGTCGGGCTTTGAAGAAGTCTGAGATGTAGCGGACCTGGCAGAGTTGGAGGAAGGTGAGACTGGGCAGGGGCTGGGCAGGCACCAGGGAGATGGGCATGAGCAGGAGGGGGAGGAACAGGGTCCCAGGTGGGAGCAATGAGAGGAAGAGAGCCTGTGGGGGGAAGAGAGCCCTCTTAGTGGGGGACCCGTGGAGAGCACTGGGGCGCTGCCGGGCCCAGGGAAGGACTGCAGTGTGCAGGCAGGAGACCCAGGGAAGGAAGTGGGGGAAGAGGGTGTCCAGGGAAAGACTGCGTTTGGGGAGAGGGGTCCCAGGGGAGAAATCGGGGGAGGAGGGTTCCCAGGGATGGACTGGAGTTGAGAGGAGGCGGCATCCCAGGGAAGCACTGGGGGGAAGGAGGGGTCCCAGGGATAGACTGAGGTTGGAGGATGGTGTACCAGGGGAGGAATGGGGGCAAGGGAGGGGCCCCCAGAAAGGACTGGGGTTGAGGGAAGGGGTCCCAGAGGAGGAATAGGGGAAGGAGGGGTCCCAGGGATGGACTGGGGTTGGGACAAGGGGTCCCAGGGTAGGATGTCGGGGGGGAAGGGAGGGGTCCAGGGAAGGACTGGGGTTGGGGGAAGGGGTCCCAGAGGAGGAATAGGGGAAGGAGGGGTCCCAGGGATGGACTGGGGTTGAGGAAAAGGGGTCCCAGGGTAGGATGTCGGGGGGAAGGGAGGGGTCCAGGGAAGGACTGGGGTTGGGGGAAGGGGTCCCAGAGGAGGAATAGGGGAAAGAGGGGTCCCAGGGATGGACTGGGGTTGGGACAAGGGGTCCCAGGGTAGGATGTCGGGGGGGAAGGGAGGGGTCCAGGGAAGGACTGGGGTTGGGGGAAGGGGTCCCAGAGGAGGAATAGGGGAAAGAGGGGTCCCAGGGATGGACTGGGGTTGGGACAAGGGGTCCCAGGGTAGGATGTCGGGGGGAAGGGAGGGGTCCCAGGGATGGACTGGGGTTGGGGGAAGGGGTCCCAGAGGAGGAATAGGGGAAGGAGGGGTCCAGGGAAGGACTGGGGTTGAGGAAAAGGGGTCCCAGGGTAGGATGTCGGGGGGAAGGGAGGGGTCCCAGGGATGGACTGGGGTTGGGGGAAGGGGTCCCAGAGGAGGAATAGGGGAAAGAGGGGTCCCAGGGATGGACTGGGGTTGGGACAAGGGGTCCCAGGGTAGGATGTCGGGGGGGAAGGGAGGGGTCCCAGGGATGGACTGGGGTTGGGGGAAGGGGTCCCAGAGGAGGAATAGGGGAAGGAGGGGTCCAGGGAAGGACTGGGGTTGAGGAAAAGGGGTCCCAGGGTAGGATGTCGGGGGGAAGGGAGGGGTCCCAGGGATGGACTGGGGTTGGGGGAAGGGGTCCCAGAGGAGGAATAGGGGAAGGAGGGGTCCAGGGAAGGACTGGGGTTGGGGGAAGGGGTCCCAGAGGAGGAATAGGGGAAGGAGGGGTCCAGGGAAGGACTGGGGTTGAGGAAAAGGGGTCCCAGGGTAGGATGTCGGGGGGAAGGGAGGGGTCCCAGGGATGGACTGGGGTTGAGGAAAAGGGTCCCAGGGAGAAATGGGGAGAAGGGAGGGGTCCAGGGAAGGACTGAGGTTGGGGGAAGGGGTCCCAGGGGAGGATCTGGTGGGGAAGGAGGGGTCCAGGGAAGGACTGGAGTTTGGGGTAGGGGTCCCAGGGGAGAAACGGGGGAAGGAAGGGTCCCAGAGAAGGAGGGATCCCAGGGAAGGCCCAGGGTTGGAGGAAGGGGTCCCAGGGGAGGACTCCGTGGGGCAGGAATGTGCAGGGCAGGACCAGGGTTGGGCAGGGAGTGGTCTCTGGACAGCACAGGGTGAGTCAGGGTCAGAGGCTCACAGTGAGGCCGGCCACCACTGCCCCCTGCAGGAGGCCAGCAAGGACGTCGCTCCAGTGGTGTTTGTGGTCAGACACGCGGGTGTAGCCCACATAGAGGGCAAAGGCCACCAGGAAGAACTGGACCGTGGGCCGCAGCAGCCGTGCCCACTTCCAGCAGAGCCGCGCCTGCACGTAGAGCTGGGACGGGAGAGGACGCCTCAGCCCGTGCCCTGCCAGGCACCCCCACGCCCACTGCACGGGTGGCAGCTCCGAGGCCAGCGGCACAAAACCGGCCAGCCCAGGGCCTCCTGTTTTCACAAACAAGTCAGTTAGCCACCCCCGTCACCACCACGACCCACCCATTTTACAGCTGGAAAAACCAAGGTCCAGGGAAGGGAGCGACCTGACGAGCGAGCCCCGGAGAAACGGACTCACCGCCAGGAACACCATGCAGTACATCCCGAAGGAGGCGTGTCCCGAGTAGAAGGACAACCTGAGGAGGGGAGGCAGCAGGTGAGAGCGGGTGGCTCACCCGCATCTCCCAACCTCCCCTCGCCCCCGCGCCCCCCGCAGAAGGGAGGGTTCCACACGGGAGCTGCCGACGTTACGTGCCACCAGATCCCGGGGGCAGAGGCTGCTCCCTCTGTCCCTTCCAGCTATCTGATGATGGAATCAGAGTCTCCAACCGGGGCTGTGGCATGAGATGCCTCACCCGTGAAGACCCTGAGGCCCGCACCCAACACCCAGGGCGGACGGTGGTGTCCAGCAAAGCGGGCGACACCCGTTTCGTTTTCACTGCGTTTCTTTTCAGGATTTTCTCCCATCTTTGGAACTGAGGGAAGATTTCTTTTTATATAAATTCGAGATTCCGTGAAGGACGTGAATGAAACGCAGAAAATAGGAAGTAAGAAGAAACTGGCAAAAAAGTCACAATCAACCTTTTTGAAACTAATCAAAAGCTTGCAGGAACCAGAGGAACAGTTGATTAATATAATCCAGTTGAGGCGGGGTGCGGTGGCTCACGCCTGTAATTCCTGCACTTTGGGAGGCTGAGGCAGGCGGATCACAAGGTCAGGAGATCGAGACCAGCCTGGCCAACAGGGCGAAACCCTGTCTCTACTAAAAGTACAAAGCTTGTCCAGGTGTGGTGGCGCATGCCTGTGATCCCAGCACTCAGAAAACTAAAGCAGGAGAAGTGTTTAAACCCAGGAGGCGGACGTCGCAGTGAGCAAAGATCACACCACTGCACTCCAGCCTGGGTGACGGAGTGAGACTCCGTCTCAAAAAAAACAAAGAAAATAGGTCAGTTAAGATTATTCAGCCTGGCCAGGCACAGTGGCTTAATCTGTAATCCCAGCACTTTGGGAGGCTAAGGTGGGTGGGTCATCTGAGATCAGGAGTTTGAGACCAGCCTGGCCAACATGATGAAACCCCATCTCTACTAAAAATACAAAAAATTAGCAGGATGTGGGGTACATGCCCATAGTCCCAGCTACTCGGGAGGCTGAGGCAGGAGAATCACTTGAACCCAGGAGGCAGAGGCTGCACTGAGCTGAGATCATGGCGCTGTACACTGCACTCCAGCCCGAGGGACAGAGTGAGAGTCTGTCTGAAAATATAAAATAAACAAAAATAATAAAAATGAAAATACAAAATTAGCCAGGTGTGGTGGTACACACCTGTAATTCCAGCTACTGGGGAGGCTGAGACAGGAGAATTGCTTGAACCCAGGAAGTGGAGGTTGCTGGGCAACAGAGCCAGACTCTGTCTCAAAAAAAAGAGAGAAAAAGATTATTTAGCCTGAATGGGCTTGGGGGCTCATGCCTGTAATCCCAGCACTTTGGGAGGCCGAGGCGGAAGGATTGCTTGAGCCCAGGCATTCTAGACCAGCCTAGGCAACATGGTGAGACCCTATTTCTAAAAAAAAAAAAAAAACATGTAAAAACCAGCCAGATGTGGTGATGTATGCCTGTAGTCCCAGCTACTTGGAAGGCAGAGATGGTTTGAGCCCAGGAGTTCAAGTCCTGGGCAAGATAGCAAGACCCTCATCACTAAAAGAAAAAAAAAATTAAAGGCAAAAAATAAAAAATAAAAAAAGACAGCAACGAGGAATTGAAAAAGGGAGACATAACCCAGGCAACCGTAAACAAAATGACAGAGTCCTTCCTTATCAGTAATTACGCTGACCATAAATAGGTTAGACACTCCAACTGACAGTCAGAGATTCGTTAAATGCCTTAATTCAATAAAAAGATCAGCATATGCTGGAAAAAATAAAAATAAAAAGTCAGAGATCGGGCTGGGCGTGGTGGCACACACCTGTAATCCCAGCAGTTTGGGAGGCCACAGAGGGTGGATCACTTGAGCTGAGGAGTTCAAGACCAGCCTGGGCAACATGGCAAAACGCTGTTTCTACAAAAAACATAAATAAACAGTCACTGAAGGCGGCTGCCAGTCCTGGCCACTCGGGAGGCTGAGGCGGGAAGATGGCTTGGCCGGGAGTCCAAGGCTGCGGTGAGCTGAGAGCACCGTACTCCAGCCTGGGCGACAAACTGAGCCTCTGTCTCGAAAAAATCAGAGACTGGACAATACAGAAAACACATGGCCCGATTTTATGCAGGTATAAGAGACTGACTTTAGAGTCAGAGACAGAAACAGGTGGAAACTACAAGATTGGAAAAAAAATATTCCATGCACACGGTAACGGAGAGAGAGCCCGAATGGCCGTGTTAATATCAGACAAAATGGACATCAAGACGGACACTGCTGACACGAAACTCCTGTGTGTCATTCTGTGATGACGAAAGGGTCAATCTATCAAAAAGACACAGCAGTTATAGAGGTAAATGTCCTAAACCACGGAACCCCAAAATACACGGAGCAAGAACGGTCAGAACGTTACAACGTGCACGCACTGTGTTCAATCAGTGAAAACATACAAAAACAATTTTGTTTTTATTCTATTTACTTATCCTCCTTTTTCTTTTTATTTATTTTTTTCCTATACCTTTGAGTGAAACAAAAACAATTGTTTTTTGAGACAGAGTCTCGTGTCTCCCGGGCTGGAGCACAGTCAGCGCACTGTGACCTCCGCCTCCCGGGTTCAAGCGATTCTCCCGCCTCGGCCTCCTGAGTAGCTGGGATTACAGGCATCCGTCACCAGGCCGGGCTAATTTTTGTATTTTTAGTAGAGATGGGATTTCTCCATGTTGATCAGGTTGGTCTCAAACTCCTGGCCTCAAGTGATCCGCCCACCTCGGCTTCCCAAAGCGCTGGGATTACAAGTGTGAACCACCACGTATGGCCAAATTTTTTTTTTTTTTTTTTTTTAGTCAGAGTCTCACTCTGTCACTCAGACTGGAGTGCAATGGCACCATCTTGGCTCACTGCGGTCTCTGCCTCCCAGGTTCAACCGATTCTCTGCCTCGGCCTGAGCATCTGGGATTACATGCATGCACCACCACACCCGGCTAATTTTTGTATTTTAAGTAGAGATGCGTTTTCACCATGTTGGCCGGGCTGGTCTCGAACTCCTGACCTCAGGCGATCCACCCGCCTCAGCCTCCCAAAGTGCGGGGATTACAGGTGTGAGCCGCCGAGCCCGGCCTAACTTTTTGATTTGTTGTAGAGATGGGGTTTTGCCATGTTACCCATGCTGCGGGGTTTCCTTCTGATGATGAAAATATTCTGGAATGAGGTAGAGGAGATGGCTGTGCAGCATTGTGAATGTACTAAAAATGAACTGTACACATTAAAATGGAAGAAACGATGACTTTTATCTTACACAATTTTGATTTTTTTTTTTTTTTGGTCTGACATTACCCCAGGCTTGTCAGTAAATATTTTGATTTTTTAAAAAGGACAGCGATGACTTGAAACGTTTAAGGACCTATCAGTAGGGACGGTAAGAAGACAGCGCAGAAGAGGGCAGGGCTGAGACTCGGGGAGACAGAGCAGGCACCCCCGGCCTCCTGCTGTCTGCGGGGCGCCTGGAGCCCTGAGGCCTCGCTCCTGCCTGACCACCTGCCTGCTGGCTCCTCACCATGTGGCTTCTGCAGCTCCCATTGTCCCCCAGAGCGAAGGCTGCTCGTCCACACCCACCTGGCCTCGGTGACGTCAGCAGCGTTTCCCCTGCACACCCTCTCCAGCTGCACGTAGACCGAGCAGTTGACCTGGCTCCACTCGGGGTCACAGACGGCCAGGAAGTTGGGGCGCAGGCGGCCGATCGTGTACTTGGCCAGGTCCGTCAGAGACTGGCTCACGGCCGCCCCGAAGAGGAAGGTCCCCAGCACCTTGTACACGGCTGCCACGTAGTTGTTGAAGTCAGAGCGGGAATAGAGCCGGTCCGTGTGCACCAGGTAGGCTTCTCCCGCCGAGACCTGCACGTGGGGCAGCCGCGGTGACCGGCGGGATCCCGGTCAGCCCATGGGCCCTCACTGGGCCTCAGTCCTCCCCACGGGCCTCCCCAAGGCTGCTGCAGAGCTGGGGACTCTAAATGGGGCCCTAGCCGGGCTCGGTGGCTCAGGCCTGTAATCCCAGCACTTTGGGAGTCTGAGGTGGGTGGATCGCTGGAGGTCAGGAGTTCAAGACCAGCCTGACCAACGTGGTGAAACCCGTCTCTACTAAAAATACAAAATCAGCCGGGTGTGGTGGCGCATGCCTTTGTCCCAGCTACTGGGGAGACTGAGGCAGGAGAAGCACTTGAACCCAGGAGGCGGAGGTTGCAGTGAGCGGAGATCCTGTCATTGCACTCCAGCCTGGGCAACAAGAGCGAAACTCCGTCTCAAAAAACGAAAGGGGGTTCCTATGACTCACAAGTACCACTCGGGGCAAGGCTGTGTCCCCCAGCCCCCCACAGACCTCCAGGCCACCCCCATCAGGAACCCAGGGTAAGGCTGAACCCCATCCCGCCCCCCTGCCCTGTCCCTCTGAACCCCTCCCGCCTTACAAGGATGACGGTGGCCGTGATGGTGACGCCAGCCATGAGCCCATGGGTGATGGTGTCCGGACGGTAGGGGTACCGGATGGAGTCATCCCCGCAGTAAAATCCTCGCTTATAAGGGGTGTTCAGCAGCGACAGGACGGCGAAGGGCAGGGCGGCTGGAGGGGGAGAAGAGCCCGGGAGCTGCGAGGTTCTCCAAGCAGCTGGGCCGCGGGGCGCCCACACCTGCCTGGCCTCGAGGCCTCGCACCGCTGCTCCCAGCGACAGCAGGAAAGAGCTTTTCTCACAGCACGTGGGAGGCCCAAGCGACACCCCTTTCCCATCGCCCTCAGATGAGCACGAACTCCCCAGGCCCTCTCCCCCTCACACCCTCCCCTCTGCTCCTCGAACAAACCCGGCAAACACTCACCTCACGGCCTTTGCACAGGCACTTCTCTCTGCCCAAAATATCTTATTTTTATTTTATTTTATTTATTTATTTATTTTGAGACGGAGTTTCGCTCTTGTTACCCAGGCTGGAGTGCAATGGCACGATCTCGGCTCACCGCAACCTCCGCCTCCTGGGTTCAGGCAATTCTCCTGCCTCAGCCTCCTGAGTAGCTGGGATTACAGGCACGCGCCACCGTGCCCGGCTAATTTTTGTATTTTTAGTAGAGACGGGGTTTCACCGTGTTGACCAGGATGGTCTCGATCTCTTGACCTTGTGATCCACCGGCCTCGGCCTCCCAAAGTGCTGGGATTATAGGCTTGAGCCACCGCGCCCGGCCATTTTTATTTTTAAAAGTAGAGACAGGGGTCTCACGTTGACCAGGCCGGTCACAAACTCCCGGGCTGGAGCGACCCCCCAGCCTCAGCCTCCCAAAGTGCTGAGATTACAGGTGTGAGACAATGTGCCGGGCACCAAAGTGACTCTCATTCCGCTCAGTGTCATCTCCCCTCCTGGCTGTCCACACAGGCGTCCGTCTCATAAAAGGAAAAGTCTGTTTAGCCGGGCATGGTGGTGCCTGCCTGTAATCCCAGCTACTCGGGAGGCTGAGGCAGAATTGCTTGAACCCGGAAAATGGAAGTTGCAGTGAGCCAGGATCGCGCCACTGCACTCCAGCCTGGCGACAGAGCGAGACTGTGTCTCAATTTACAAAAAGAAAATAAATAAATAAATAAAAATAAAAGGGAAGGTCTGCTCTTTCTCCCTCTTGTCCCATGTGGAATTATGCAGTCACCTGTGGGACACTGGACTTAATCTCCCTGCCTCCACCCGCCAGCACCAGGAGGGACCTATCGTGTTCAGGACAGAGACCCTGGAGGCTGCTCAGAGCCTGGCCAGGGCAGATGTTTAATAAACATCTGTTAAAACAGGCAGGACTTATTTCAACCTAAGAGCTGGCCAGAGAAGTCAGGAAAGGGCCAAAGCAGGGGCGCAGCGGAGGTGCCTTCATGGTCGCCCCTGCCCTTCACTCACCCTCATGCCAGGGCACATGCCAGCCACCCGGTGACTCAGGGATCAAAGGCACATTCTCCTGAATTCCACACTTACAAGGTGTCACATGGCACGGGGACTCCCGGGGCCCTGCTGAGCCGAGGGTGGCCGGGGAAGCCGGAGTCAGCTACGGAGGGCAGGGGCGGGGGCAGCTCCCCGTTCCATGCGGCAGGTGCACAGCAAAAGCGCGGGGTGTCTACCCCGGAGAGAAACGAAGGCAGGGCGTCCTTTGGCCCAGCAGGGACAGAAGAGTGTGGCTCTTCTGCACTCTGAGAGTCTGAGGAGGGGCGGGGAGCCTCACACTGCTCCCTGCACGCCAGCTGCAAGGGTCCTAGGCTGAGTCCGGGGAAATAACGCAGTGAAGACAGCAGGGGTCTGCCTCACAGGGCAGGAGAGGCGGGCACTGGGGCAGAGACGGCTGCGATGTGACAGCCCGGCTTCTGCTGGGGCGCAGGGGCCAAGGAGGAGGCTCCTGCCATCGCCGCGCGGTGGAAGGTCAGGGTCACAGGACGCTGACAACGGACCCCAGCCCCTCCCCGCGGCTCTCAGCAGGTGCAGGCTCACACTGGTTGGCCTCCGTTTCCGACCTCCCTGCCCCAGTGACTCCAGCTAGAGACTCAGACACCCCCATGACAACCGGCCCCGGGCTTCCCTCTGCCTGGAAAGTGCTCCCCGGGGTCCCCGGAACAGGCACCTTCTCATTGGACCCCCGGGAGCCTTCCCGGTGGACCGCACTGTGACGGGCCGGAGCTTCCAGAACGGAGGCGCCCTCGGCCTGGCCGCCGCCCCTGGCACACAGCAGCCACCCCCACCCCCACCCCCACCCCGCGGCACCTCCCGGCTCTGTGGCCTCCAGCAGGCGACTCCGCGGGGCTGCACCGCCCTCACAGGCCGTTGTAAGGGAAGCGTTTCGGAGCGCCTGGCATCCAGAAAGCGCCACACACACGTTTAAATAACTGGCACCACAGCTGCTCAGGGCACGGCACCCAGGGCCGGCAGACACTCAGGGCACGGCACCCAGGGCTGGCACTCAGGGCACGGCACCCAGGGCCGGCAGACACTCAGGGCATGGCACCCAGGGCTGGCACTCAGGGCACGGCACCCAGGGCCGGCAGACACTCAGGGCACGGCACCCAGGGCTGGCACTCAGGGCACGGCACCCAGGGCTGGCAGACACCCCCGGGGACTTCGTGCTGCCCCCCGGCCCACCTAACGAGGGGCTACTTCGGAGGTCAGAGGGCTTGGCCTCCGCCATCGGATGCCAGGGAACCAGGAAACGCGCTGGGGAGGAGCGCGCCCCCGCCCCCGCGGTGACAGAACCGCGGGGCCATTGTCCCTTCAGCCACAGAGCAAACACTCGGCCTTTGTTCCCGGGACCCTGGGGGGGCCTCGGGGCGCCGCTTCCCCCATCTGGCCCGAAAACCCGCAGGACAGGTTTGGGTCTCCCGAGGCCCGAAGCCTGGGGCCCAGCTTTTCTCTCCGTGTCTCCCCCGCCCGAGGCGCAGGGGTTCGAATCCCAGCGACGCGCCGGGCGCCAGGGCCGGGTCAGCCCCTCCGCGAGCACCCGGGGGCGGAGGCGCGGACGTCCCGGGAGATCCGCGGCCGCGTGAATCACCGCCCAGGCCGGGCGCGGCGGGAGGGAGGGAGGTGCGCGCGGCCCCTGCACGGCCACTTCCTGCTGCCGGGCGGGGAGGCGGCCCCGGAGCCCCGGGCGCCCCGACACCCCCCAGTCCCCGGGCCCGAGACGCGGGGACCCCGAGGCCCGGCAGGTGCGCGCGGCGCGTGGAGGGAGGTGCGGCCTCCGGGGTCCGCGGAGGGACGGGGCCGTGTCCGTCCCGGGAGGGTCCCCGCACCCGGGGCCCCGCGGCTCTTACCGACCAGCAAGCACAGCACGTCGAGCAGCACGAACACCCACCTCCGCTGCATGCCCGCGGCCCCCGACGCCGCTCCCTGCGCGTCCCAGCCCGGCCGCGGGTCACGTGTGGCCGCGGAGCCCGCCCCGCGCGGAGGGGAGGGAGGGGGGAGGGAGGGGGGAGGGAGGGGGGAGGGAGGGGGGAGGAGCAGAGGGGAGACGGGAGGGACGGAGAGGGCGGGGCGGGGCGGGGAGGGGTCGGAGAGTGGGAGAGGAGAGGTGGGGAGGGGAGCGGCGGCCCCGGGAGGAGCGGGTGGGGCGAGCGTGTGGGCCCCGCGGGACCGTCCGCCTGAAGTCCGGGCCCCTGACCCGGGCTGTGCGCGTTTCCCAGCTGCGCGCGGTGGTGCCGGGCTCGAGGGTCCCCGCGTGGAGAAGGAAGGCGGCGAACGGCAGGACCGCGGGGCCGCGGGGAGGGTGCGCTCCGGCTCCGCAGGACGGGTCCCCCCACTTTCCTCCCAGGAAGTGGCACCCGCGCTGCGCACCTTGAGACCTCAGAAAGGCCGGGCGCGGTGGCTCCCAGGTGTCATCCCAGCATTTCTGGAGGCCGAGACGGGCCGGTCACCTGTGGTCAGTAGTTCGAGACCAGCCTGGCCAACACGGTGAAACCCCGTCTGTGCTAAAAATACTAAAATTAGCGGGGCGTGGCGGCGCGCGCCTGTGGTCCCAGCTACTCGGGAGGCTGAGGCAGGAGGATCGCTTGAACCCGGGAGGCGGAGGTTGCACTGAGCCGAGATCGCGCCATTGCACTCCAGCCTGAGCAACGGAGCAAGAATCTGTCCCAAAAAAAAAATAATTAAAAAAAAAAAAAAAACCTCCGAGAACAGAAGGGGCCCGTGGCCTCATGACAGGGTGTGTCTTTTCTCCTAATACAAAATCTGGCGCACGCTTCGACCCCCCGCATGTCAGCAGCTCAGGTTCCTACGCACCCACCTTGCAGACGGTGTTGGGTGTCCCCGGCGTACCCCGTGCCCAGGAGCCGTTCCTGCCAGCACACTTGCAATCCCATTTCATGGAAGAGCACGGGGGCACGGGGAGGTGGGAACCCATGAAATGGCTCCGGGGTCTGTGCCCCCGCCAGGTCCTGGGGAGCCCTGAGCTGAGGGTGCCTGGGGGCTGAGGGCGCCCAAGCCAGGAAACGGAAGCCCAAGGGGCCCACACTGGGTCCTTTCAGCCGGGACCTGCCGGGAGGCGTCAGGAGTGTCGAACCCAGCCCTCCCGAGTCCAGCCTTGACCTCTGCCACTCCCGGTCACTTAATGGGACGTGGCCGGGCTGGGCCCCTGGGTCCACCGCCACCCTGAACCTTCAGCACCAGCATCAGCGCCCTGCCCCAGCAACACCAAAACAGGGTTCGTCTCAGCAAGTGGACTTGAGCCGGGAGCTCCTCAACCCTGCTTCCTGGATGGCCAGACACCTGCACCGGGGCAGGGGGTCCTGGGAGACAGCAGAGGCCACTGCGGTGCCGGGTGGGAGGAAGAGGTGCAGGCTGCCCTGTGGCTTCGAGTTCCCCTGCTGCGCTCCCGGTGGGGCTGGGCTGGGCTGGGCTGCCGCTTAAATAATTGCGACATAAATGACAGCTTCAGCGTCCCCGCTGCACTTTGCCCCACACTTCAGCCTGTCTGCAGATGAGCGACCGCTGCTGTCCGTGTAGTCTTCACAGCCCACACGCACTTTCTGCTACGATGTAGAGGGTGCAGCATCACACTGGAGCCCAGGAAAGGCAGGGTTCTTTATTGAGCACCTACTGTGTGCCGAGGGGCCAGGGAGAGGTCACTTGGAGGGGCTTGCCACGGTGGGAGGGGGGAAAACGGTGGGGGCTGTGGGATTGGGCCAAGCCAGGAGGGAGACGCCCAGGAGAGGGGAGGAGGTAAACCTGGGAGGACAGAGGGTGGGTGAGGCTGGAGGCTGTTCCCCCTTCTATCCTTCCCCTTGGGTCAGGATTTGGGTCAGCCCTTAAAATCCCTGGGCAGGGCAAGGATTAAAATCTGCTTGTGGAAGCAGGAATTAGGATTAGGGTCAGGATTGGGGTCGCCTCCTGCATTTGCTGACTGCATCCAGCACACTTCAAGGAACTTCCTGTCAGAGCTTTCCCAGCTGCCTGGTCCTCCCTTACAGGAAGAGCCTGAAGCCAGGGCACCTCCCAGCAGGGACAGAGCTGGCCAGGAGGCCAGGCCTCTGCGCCTTCCTCCTTCACCTGCAGCTGGCAGAGCTGGAAGTGGGTGGCGGTCCACGGCCCCACGCTGGGTCCCCTAGAGACACGACCGCCCCTGGGGGCCCGGCCGCCACCCACAGGCAAGCAAGCTCATCTCCGCAGGCGGTGCCACATCTCACCCTGGATGGCTCCAGGTCTGCTTCCAAATGGACGCTCCGGAGACTGAGACACCTGTGAAGGGGACAGAAGGGGGCCTGGCACACAGTAGGTGCCACCTCAGTGCAGCCAGCCGCTGCACCTGCCCTCACTTTCTGTGCTTCTCTGTGACTTGACAGGTGAAGTACCTCGCCCAAGGCCGAAATGGGAGTCGTCTGCCAGGTTTCCCGCATGGGGTACCAAGCAGGTACCCGTCGGTGGGTCTGACCTGCAGGCGGTGGGCAGGGAAGGCGGACTGGGTGGATCCCTCAGTCTCTCTGTCTGCGTAAAGGGGACAAGACAGTAGCTACCACCTGGGCTTGTAGAGATTAAACAGTTGGTGAAACGCTTGACCCAGGGACAAACACCAGGAAGCATCATTAAACAATACGGAGTGCGCGGGTATCGCCTGTCTGCTGGGTCAAGATGTCAAAGGTACTTCTTCCCAGGGTCAAGACGAAAAAGCGTTGGAAACCACTGCCTTCAGGGTCAGAATCCAGGACCCCTGAATTTAGAAGCCCGCTAGGACTTTGCAGTCCCTGGGGTGCCCCTTAATGCAGCATCGGGTAACCTGACACTCAGGGACAGGGCAGCCCGCGGGCTTCAGCACTGAGTCTGCTGTGCTCTGTGAGGAAGTTTGCACTGGGTCATACCAAAGAAAACCACACGGCAACAGCCCTGCATGCAGGAAACCCCGCCAGAACCCGACACCCCCGACCGCACGGCCTCATCTGTAAGCGCTGCGTGCCATCTCGGTGTGCCCGCGTGCTCACCGTCCGCGTCTCTGCCCCCGAGCTGGCACACAGTGGGTGCTCAGGCCGTGCATACTGGGATGACGTCACCCCCAGAGGATATGACAGCAGCAGGGAGCTCCCCGAGAAAGTAACTGGGCCACAGCATGACACCCGAGCAACAGTGGAGGGCAATGGTGCGTTGCCGAGGGGAGAGTTGGTTTCTGACTGCTGCTTTTTTTTTTTTTTTTTTTTTTAAACGGAGTTTTGTTTGTTTGTTTGAGATGGAGTCCCACTCTGTTACCCAGGCTGGAGTGCAATGGCGCGATCTCGGCTCACCACAACCTCCGCCTCCTGGGTTCAGGCAATTCTGCCTCAGCCTCCTGAGTAGCTGGGATTACAGGCACGTGCCACCGTGCCCAGCTAATTTTTGTATTTTTAGTAGAGACGGGGTTTCACCATGTTGACCAGGATGGTCTCGATCTCTTGACCTCGTGATACACCCGTCTCGGCCTCCCAAAGTGATGGGATTACAGGTGTGAGCCACCGCGCCCGGCCTTCCTGCTTCTTGTACAGCACGAGGGTGGGGAGACCGCAGGGTTCCCGCTGCGAAACAATGAAATCCGCGTTCAGAAGGCTTCTTGATGCAGGGCAGCCTCTACCGCTGCCCCCAAACCAGGATCCGGTGAAGGCACGCAGCCTGACATCGTCTGCAAAGCTTCTGAGCACCCAGACCCAGAGGACTCAGGGCTCCAAGGACTCGCCATGCCTCTGGTGACCACCGCAGTCCCCCAGCTCACTTCCCAGCTGCTCAGCAGGGGCCCTGCTTTTGGGCTCTCCCTGCACAGGCCGTGGGGCCTGGCTCCGGGTGAGGAAACATTTGTCCCCCAGCGACCACCACCCACCCCTCCCTCCGTGACCTGAAGCCAGAGGACCAGCGGGCGGGGCCGGGCTGCCTCCGGGGGGCACGGGCGCCCTCTGCTGGACACACGGAGGCGCCCCATGCCAGGGTCTCAGCATCCTCCTGAGAAAGGCCAGGAACGGGGCTGCCGGACGGAGCAAAGAACATCAAGGACCCCCTCGCTGAGTCCTGATGCCTGTGAAACAAGGACGGGACACCCAGTTACATCCAAATCCCAGAAGAGCAACAAACCAGTTTTCAGTTTGTGTCCCAGACACTGCACGGGATATACTTGCACGTTTGTTTTCTGTTTTTTGAGCCGGAGTTTCGCTCTTGTCACCCAGGCTGGAGTGCAGGGGCGCGATCTCGGCTCACCGCAACCTCCGCCTCCCGGGTTCAAGCAATTCTCCTGCCTCAGTCCCGATAGCTGGGATTACAGGCGTGCACCACCACGCCCGGCTAATTTTTTTGTATTTTTAGTAGAGACGGGGTTTCACCATGGTGGCCAGGATGGTCTTGATCTCCTGACTCGTGATCTGCCTGCCTTGACCTCCCAAAGTGCTGGGATTACAGGCGTGAGCCACCGCACCCGGCCCACACCTTTGTTTATCTGCAATTCGAATCTAAGTGGACATCCTGTATTTTATCTGGCCACCCTACACAGGAACCACAAGGCCCACCAGGGCGAGAGGAACAGCTGTGTCAGGTCAGTAGGGACCCAGACAGTCCCACTCCAGAGCCAGGCATCCTCAGCACAGCCTGGGCCTGGGAGGCTGAGGCTCTGGGGACAGTGGCCAGGCCAGGACCATCAGCTCTGGGCAACTTTCTCCCTCCCCTATTCCCTCCCCCACAGAAACTGTCTCAGGAGGTCTGATCTCCAGGGATGCCCTGGCTAAGGCCTGCTTCCTGGCATGGCCACTGACTCTGTCCAGAACAGATTTCCATATATAATTAGCAGGTAGGAGGTCACAAAAGACCTTCATTTCTGGGATTTTCCTGTCATCTGGGATTACAGGCACGTGCCACCATGCCCGGCTAATTTTGGTATTCTTTAGTAGAGACCGGGTTTCACCATGTTGGCCAGGCTGGTCTCAAACTCTTGATCTCATGAATACAAATTCTCGACCTTTCCGTAAAAGGAAAGCATTCAATAAACTAACACAAACAAATAATAACTTTTCCTTATGGCCGCCGAACAGCTGAGAACCATCAGTTTGCTCTAGAGAGGTACGGGCTCTCCTGAGGTTACTGAGACCAAGTAGGTGGAGGCCCGATTAGTCCTAGGAGCCTGGTGTGGGGCGAATGCAGAAGAGCCCCAGGGCAGAGCAGGTCCTTCAGATCCTCCTGCCTGGGTCTGCGCTGCAGGAAGGGCATGATTCCACCACTCCACGGCCAGCCCGGAGGCAAAGCTGCGCTATGCAAGCAGTGACCACGCCGACCCAGCCTGAGTCCCGCACATCAACCCAGCTGCTGACGGCCAGGGGCAGGGCCTTCCTGGGGCAAAACAGTATGCCCTCCACCCTTTACCTGCCTCACGCACATCTGGTGACCCGCAGAAACATGAGCCACCATGGACGGGAACGTGCTTAGTCAACCGACATCCACACAGGACGCCACGAACGGGAACGTGCTCAGTCAACCAGCAATGTCCACACAGGATGCCACAAACGGGAACATTCTTACTCAACAAGCGACATCCACGCAGGACACCACGAACAGGAACGTGCTCAGTCAACCAGCAACGTCCACGCAGGATACCACGAACAGGAACGTGCTCAGTCAACCAACGTCCACGCAGGACACCACCAACAGGAACGTTCTTTTTTTTTTCATTTTTTAATTTTTATTTTTTTTGAGATGGAGTTTCGCTCTTGTTACCCAGGCTGGAGTGCAATGGCGTGATCTCAGCTCACTACAACCTCTGCCTCCTGGGTTCAGGCAATTCTCCTGCCTCAGCCTCCTGAGTAGCTGGGATTACAGGCACGCGCCACTGTGCCCAGCTAATTTTTTGTATTTTTAGTAGAGACGTGATTTCACCATGTTGACCAGGATGGTCTCGATCTCTTGACCTCGTGATCCACCCGCCTCAGCCTCCCAAAGTGCTAGGATTACAGGCGTGAGCCACCGCGCCCGGCCTGGAACATTCTTAACCAATGACATCCACGCAGGACACCACGAACGGGAACATTCTTAACCAATGACATCCATGCAGGACACCACGAACAGGAACGTTCTTAACCAATGACATCCACGCAGGACACCACGAACGGGAACGTTCTTAACCAATGACATCCACGCGGGACACCACGAACGGGAACATGCTTAGTCAACCAGCGACATCCACGTGGGACACCACGAACAGGAACGTTCTTAACCAATGACATCCACGTGGGACACCATGAACGGGAATGTTGTTAACCATTGACATCCACGCGGGACACCACGAACGGGAACGTTCTTAACCAATGACATCCACGGGGGACACCACGAACGGGAACGTTCTTAACCAATGACATCCACGCGGGATACCACGAACGGGAACGTTCTTAACCAATGAGATCCACGTGGGACACCATGAACGGGAATGTTGTTAACCATTGACATCCACGCGGGACACCACGAACAGGAACGTTCTTAACCAATGACATCCACGCGGGACACCACGAACGGGAACATGCTTAGTCAACCAGCGACATCCACGCAGGACACCACGAACGGGAACGTTCTTAACCAATGACATCCACGCGGGACACCACAAACGGGAACGTTCTTAACCAATGACATCCACGCGGGACACCACGAACGGGAACGTTCTTAACCAATGACATCCACGCGGGATACCACGAACAGGAACATGCTCAGTCAACCAGTGACGTCCATACAGGACACCACGAACAGGAACGTTCTTAACCAATGACATCCACGCGGGACACCACGAACGGGAACGTTCTTAACCAATGAGATCCACGTGGGACACCATGAACGGGAATGTTGTTAACCATTGACATCCACGCGGGACACCACGAACAGGAACGTTCTTAACCAATGACATCCACGCGGGACACCACGAACGGGAACGTTCTTAACCAATGAGATCCACGTGGGACACCATGAACGGGAATGTTGTTAACCATTGACATCCACGCGGGACACCACGAACGGGAACATGCTTAGTCAACCAGCGACATCCACGCAGGACACCACGAACGGGAACGTTCTTAACCAATGACATCCACGCGGGACACCACAAACGGGAACGTTCTTAACCAATGACATCCACGCGGGACACCACAAACGGGAACGTTCTTAACCAATGACATCCACGCGGGATACCACGAACAGGAACATGCTCAGTCAACCAGTGACGTCCATACAGGACACCACGAACAGGAACGTTCTTAACCAATGACATCCACGCGGGACACCACGAACGGGAACGTTCTTAACCAATGACATCCACGCGGGACACCACGAACGGGAACGTTCTTAACCAATGACATCCACGCGGGACACCACGAACGGGAACGTTCTTAACCAATGACATCCACGCGGGATACCACGAACAGGAACATGCTCAGTCAAACAGTGACGTCCACACAGGACACCACGAACAGGAACGTTCTTAACCAATGACATCCACGCGGGACACTATGAACAGGAACGTTCTTAACCAATGACATCCACGCAGGACACCACGAACAGGAACGTTCTTAACCAATGACATCCACGCAGGACACCACGAACAGGAACGTTCTTAACCAATGACATCCACGCGGGACACCACGAACGGGAACATGCTTAGTCAACTAGCAACGTCCATGCAGGACACCATGAACAGGAACGTGCTTAACCAATGACATCCACGCGGGACACCACGAACAGGAACGTGCTTAACCAATGACATCCACGCGGGACACCACGAACAGGAACGTGCTCAGTCAACCAGCGACATCCACGCGGGACACCATGAATGGGAATGTTCTTAACCAATGACATCCACGTGGGACACCACGAACAGGAACGTGCTTAGTCAACCAGCAACGTCCACGCAGGACACCATGTACAGGAACATTCTTCACCAATGACATCGACCCAAGACACCACAAACGGGAACATTGTTAGTCAACACACGACATCCCCTAAGTGAACAATGCTATCTCCCGGCTCCAGCCTATCTTAGATATTCCAACCAAATCAAACCTCCCTGAAACATATCTCTACTCCAGCTAAAAAAAATGCTAAGGCTCCCCAGCTGCCACCCCCTGGTTTCAAATTCCTCAGCCTAAGAGGGAACGGCGTTCGCGCACTCCTGATGCAGGTGTGGGCACAAGACCCAGAGACCGGTTTTACCCAGGAGTTTTATTGGAACCATTGACCAAGAATCAAGCTTCCCACAGAAATCACAGGTGCCAGGTGTGTGCCTGGGGTTTCTGGTGCCACCTCAGTCACCACAGTGGGAACTGCACCTGAGAATAAGGTCAGTTTGGGTAGCAGGGAAAGAGAAGCATCAAAATATCATCATGTGGATCATGACGCCTGAATCCTGTTTCTAAAGGTCCAGGCACCCCTGAACTGGCTCTTAAGAGTATAACTTCTGGGCCGGGCGCAGTGGCTCACACCTGTAATCCCAGCACTTTGAGAGGACAAGGCAGGCGGATCACAAGGTCAAGAGTTTGAGACCAGCCTGGCCAACATGGTGAAATCCCATTTCTACTAAGAATTCAAAAATCATCCGAGTGTGGTGGCACGTGCCTGTAATCCCAGCTACTTGGGAGGCTGAGGCAGGAAAATCACTTGAGCCCAGGAAGTGGAGGTTGCAGTGAGCCGAGATCGCGCCACTGCACTCCAGCCTGGGTGACAGAGCAAGACTCTATCTCAGGGGAGCAGTGGGGAAGAGTATTACTTCCACCAGCACCTCAATTTCAGACTCTCGTACAGACAATAACGGGAAAATGATCTGATGACCAGCAGCCAGTGAAGAGGCATGCTGAGCAGCCCAGAACATGTGTCTAACCCAAATCAACCCTGCCAAACGACTGGCGTAAAAAACAGAATGGACTGGGTGCGGTGGCTTATGCCTGCAATCCCAGCACTCTAGGAGGCTGAGGTGGCTGGATTACCTGAGCTCATGAGTTCAAGACCAGCCTGGCCAACATGGAGAAACCCAGTCTCTACTAAAAATGCAATTAGCCGGGCGCGGTGGTGGGCGCCTGTAATCCCAACTACTCGGGAGGCTGAGGCAGGAGAACTGCTTGAACCCGGGAGACAGGGGTTGCAGTGAGCTGAGATCACCTCACTGCACTCCAGCCTGGGCAACAGAGCAAGACTCCATCTCAAAAAAAAAAAAAAAGGACACGGTGTCGTGGCTCACTCACGCCTGTAATCCCAACACTTTGGGAGGCTGAGGTGGGTGCATCACCTGAGGTCTGGAGTTCGAGACCAGCCCAGCCAACAAGGTGAAACCCCATCTCTATTAAAAATACAAAAAATTAGACTGGGCGCGGTGGCTCAAGCCTGTAATCCCAGCACTTTGGGAGGCCGAGGCGGGTGGATCACGAGGTCAAGAGATCGAGACCATCCTGGTCAACATGGTGAAACCCCGTCTCTACTAATACAAAAAAATTAGCTGGGCATGGTGGCGCATGCCTGTAATCCCAGCTACTCAGGAGGCTGAGGCAGGAGAATTGCCTGAACCCAGGAGGCGGAGGTTGCGGTGAGCCAAGATCGCGCCATTGCACTCCAGCCTGGGTAACAAGAGCAAAACTCTGTCTCAAAAAAAAAAAAAAAAATACAAAAAATTAGCCAGGCATGGTACAGGCACCTGTAATCCCAGCTACTCGGAAGGCTGAGGCAGGAGAAGCGCTCGAACTTGGGAAGTGGAGGTTGCAGTGAGCCGAGATCAAACCACTGCACTCCAGTCTGGGGAACAGAATCAGACCATCTCAAAAAAAAAAAAAAAAAAAAAAGACAAAAAAAAAAAAGCAAAGCAACAGAATGACAATTATTAGTAATCAATATTAAAAGGTTAAAGATTGCAGAAGATGGGGGGAAAAGGGAGGAAATGGAGAATTTCCGCAGAAAAATTAAAAACACCCAAGAGCAAATACTAAAAATAAAATGTACAATATGGCAATTAAAAAATTTGTGACACAGACTAAATAGCAATCTGGAATATCAGAAAAGAGGACTGGTAATGCCAAAGACATGTTGACAGAAATGATTCCAACAGGCCGGGCGTGGTGGCTCACACCTGTAATCCCAGCACTTTGGGAGGCCGAGAGGGTGGATCATGAGGTCAGGAGTTCGAGACCATCCTGGTCAACACAATGAAACCCCGACGCTACTAAAAATACAACAAAAATTAGCCGGGCGTCGGGGCAGGCGCCTGTAATCCCAGCTACTGGGGAGGCTGAGGCAGGAGAATCTCTTGAGCCCAGCAGGCAGAGGTTGCAGTGAGCTGAGATCGCACCACTGAACTCCAGCCTGGGCAACAAAGAGAGACTCCATTTCAAAAACAACAACAAAAAAGAAATTATTCAAACAGTAGCACACAGACAGAAAATAAGAGAACAGAGAGATCCGTACACCACCACCCAGGCCCATCACATGTGACTGCAGAGACCCGTGGGACACCATGGCCATGATACAGGTGAACACAGAGACCCGTGGGTCACCATGGCCCTGATACAGGTGACTGCAGAGACCCGTGGGTCACCATGGCCGTGACACAGGCCCGTGGGTCACCATGGCTGTGATACAGGTGAACACAGGGACCCGTGGGTCACCATGGCCGTGATACAGGTGAACACAGAGACCCGTGGGTCACCATGGCCGTGATACAGGTGAACACAGGGACCCGTGGGTCACCATGGCCGTGATACAGGTGAACACAGGGACCCGTGGATCACCATGGCCGTGATACAGGTGACTGCAGAGACACGTGGGTCACCATGGCCGTGATACAGGTGAACACAGGGACCCGTGGGTCACCATGGCCGTGATACAGGTGAACACAGAGACCCGTGGGTCACCATGGCCGTGATACAGGTGAACACAGAGACCCGTGGGTCACAATGGCCGTGATACAGGTGAACACAGAGACCCGTGGGTCACCATGGCTGTGATACAGGTGAACACAGAGACCCGTGGGTCACCATGGCCGTGATACAGGTGAACACAGGGACCCGTGGGTCACAATGGCCGTGATACAGGTGAACACAGAGACCCGTGGGTCACCATGGCCGTGATACAGGTGACTGCAGAGACTCGTGGGTCACCATGGCCGTGATACAGGTGAACACAGAGACCCGTGGGTCACCATGGCCGTGATACAGGTGAACACAGAGACCCGTGGGTCACCATGGCCGTGATACAGGTGAACACAGAGACCCGTGGGTCACCATGGCCGTGATACAGGTGAAGACAGAGACCCGTGGGTCACCATGGCCGTGATACAGGTGAACACAGAGACCCGTGGGTCACCATGGCCGTGATACAGGTGAACACAGGGACCCGTGGGTCACCATGGGCGTGATACAGGTGAACGCAGAGACCCGTGGGTCACCATGGCCGTGATACAGGTGAACGCAGAGACCCGTGGGTCACCATGGCCGTGATACAGGTGAACGCAGAGACCCGTGGGTCACCATGGCCGTGATACAGGTGAACGCAGGGACCCGTGGGTCACCATGGCCGTGATACAGGTGAACGCAGAGACCCGTGGGTCACCATGGCCGTGATACAGGTGAACGCAGAGACCCGTGGGTCACCATGGCCGTGATACAGGTGAACGCAGGGACCCGTGGGTCACCATGGCCGTGATACAGGTGACTGCAGAGACCCGTGGGTCACCATGGCCGTGATACAGGTGAACACAGAGACCCGTGGGTCACCATGGCCGTGATACAGGTGAACACAGAGACCCGTGGGTCACCATGGCCGTGATACAGGTGACTGCAGACACCCGTGGGTCACCATGGCCGTGATACAGGTGAACACAGAGACCCGTGGGTCACCATGGCCGTGATACAGGTGAACACAGAGACCCGTGGGTCACCATGGCTGTGATACAGGTGAACACAGAGACCCGTGGGTCACCATGGCCGTGATACAGGTGAACACAGAGACCCGTGGGTCACCATGGCCGTGATACAGGTGAACACAGGGACCCGTGGGTCACCATGGCTGTGATACAGGTGACTGCAGAGACCCGTGGGTCACCATGGCCGTGATACAGGTGAACACAGAGACCCGTGGGTCACCATGGCCGTGATACAGGTGAACACAGAGACCCGTGGGTCACCATGGCCGTGATACAGGTGAACACAGAGACCCGTGGGTCACCATGGCCGTGATACAGGTGAACACAGAGACCCGTGGGTCACCATGGCCGTGATACAGGTGAACACAGAGACCCGTGGGTCACCATGGCTGTGATACAGGTGAACACAGGGACCCGTGGGTCACCATGGCTGTGATACAGGTGACTGCAGAGACCCGTGGGTCACCATGGCCGTGATACAGGTGAACACAGAGACCCGTGGGTCACCATGGCTGTGATACAGGTGAACACAGAGACCCGTGGGTCACCATGGCCGTGATACAGGTGAACACAGAGACCCGTGGGTCACCATGGCTGTGATACAGGTGAACACAGAGACCCGTGGGTCACCATGGCCGTGATACAGGTGAACACAGAGACCCGTGGGTCACCATGGCCGTGATACAGGTGAACACAGGGACCCGTGGGTCACCATGGCTGTGATACAGGTGACTGCAGAGACCCGTGGGTCACCATGGCCGTGATACAGGTGAACACAGAGACCCGTGGGTCACCATGGCCGTGATACAGGTGAACACAGAGACCCGTGGGTCACCATGGCCGTGATACAGGTGAACACAGAGACCCGTGGGTCACCATGGCCGTGATACAGGTGACTGCAGACACCCGTGGGTCACCATGGCCGTGATACAGGTGACTGCAGAGACCCGTGGGTCACCATGGCCGTGATACAGGTGAACACAGAGACCCGTGGGTCACCATGGCCGTGATACAGGTGACTGCAGAGACCCGTGGGTCACCATGGCCGTGATACAGGTGACTGCAGACACCCGTGGGTCACCATGGCCGTGATACAGGTCAACACAGAGACCCGTGGGTCACCATGGCCGTGATACAGGTGAACACAGAGACCCGTGGGTCACCATGGCTGTGATACAGGTGAACACAGAGACCCGTGGGTCACCATGGCCGTGATACAGGTGAACAGAGACCCGTGGGTCACCATGGCCGTGATACAGGTGAACACAGAGACCCGTGGGTCACCATGGCCGTGATACAGGTGACTGCAGACACCCGTGGGTCACCATGGCCGTGATACAGGTGAACACAGAGACCCGTGGGTCACCATGGCTGTGATACAGGTGAACACAGAGACCCGTGGGTCACCATGGCCGTGATACAGGTGACTGCAGACACCCGTGGGTCACCATGGCCGTGATACAGGTGAACACAGAGACCCGTGGGACACCATGGCCGTGATACAGGTGAACACAGAGACCCGTGGGTCACCATGGCCGTGATACAGGTGAACACAGAGACCCGTGGGTCACCATGGCCGTGATACAGGTGAACACAGAGACCCGTGGGTCACCATGGCCGTGATACAGGTGACTGCAGACACCCGTGGGTCACCATGGTCGTGATACAGGTGACTGCAGAGACCTGCGGGATAACACCCAGCACATGGCACATGTACCAGAGACCCAAATGGAAGACAAGAGAGTGGGAAATCAGAAAAATCTGAGAAACATTCTCCTAGAAACTGAACTCTAAGGAAGAAAAAGAAAACAAACATTTTCTGAAATAACAGTCAAGATTTCAAAATCTGTTAAAATGCACCCACCCTCAGGCCGATGTCACTCAGTTCAGAAAACTAGACCCAGGTACATCACAAACTGTCAAAGTCCAAAAAATACAAGAAAATCATGTATATGGTCCAAAGAGGTTTCATATTTATAGGGTCCAGCCCTATAGGGCTCTGTGAGCCCCTCCCTGCAGGTGCAGAGACGAGACACTAGAAATAAAAGACACAGACACAGGGATGGAGAAGAGAGTCTGGGCTCGGGGTCCACTTCGAGCCGAAGCGCGGAGACCCGCAGTGGCCCCGAGTGCCCGGACGCTCCCACTTCATTTACTGAGTACAAAGCAGGTGGCGGGGAAGGTCGGGGGAGGTGGTGGTGGTCGGCGATGGGGTCAGGGACATCTCGTGTCTTGGAGACGGGGGGCCCAGGACGTCCACGTAGCCGAGGCCAGGAGAAAACCTAATTCGTCAGCGCTCTTCCCATATTTGTCGGAAATATCCAGGACATTAAGATTATGTTACTGTTATTATCTTGTGAGAAGAATAGAAACCAGGTGCAGAAGCGGAGCGTGAGAGTGGACGTGGAACGTGACCGCTGAAGCCAGCATCCCATGGAGACGGTTGAGCCCCCGGGTGTCCGCGGGCCTCCCTGACAGCCGTCAGGCCCACCGCAGGAGCCCGGAGGAGCGGAGTTTTCTCCCGACTTCCCCAGGAAGGCGACGTCTCGGCCATTTCGGACACCTCCCGCCCTAGCTGGCTAAACAGCGGGCGCTTCCCCGGCGTGGGCGCTGCCGCACAGCCGGGCGCCCTCCAGCAGCCCTTAGCGGGCGTGACAGAGGGCTTAGGGCATCATGACTTAGGGTCACTTTGTTCAGTGTCACCTCAGTTCCATGCTTCATAACCCAGCAGTCATTAGTAAGATTAAAGGTTATACTGAGTACATATCTTGATAAGTAACTGTAAGATTATATACGATTATGTGAAGGAATAACTATGTGCCTACATTTCTAATTCTCTTCTAAATCAGTATTTATATTGGAACAGGCTGCGGCTCCAGACCCCGGCCAGGGCACTCGCGGGTCCCCCTACAAATATTAAGGAAAACAGAAGAATGAGAAAATTCCTCATCAGAAACAATAGAGATCAGGCGTAAATAGAACTTTAACAGCCAAAAGGAAAAAGTGTCCACTCAGAATTCTATACCGTCCCAAGAGGAGGAGCCGGGTGTGTCGGCTCAGGCCTGCAACCCCAGCAGTTCAAGACCAGCCTGACCAACATGGAGAAAACTCGTCTCTACTTAAAAGTACAAAAATCAGCCGGGTGTGGTGGCGCGCGCCTGTAGTCCCAGCTACTCGGGAGGCTGAGGCAGGAGAATGGCTTGAACCCGGGAGGCAGACGCCACGGTGAGCCGAGATCGCGCCGCTGCAACTCCAGCCTGGGCAACAAGAGGGAGACTCCATCTCAAAAGAAAGAAAGAAAGAAAGAAAGAAATAGGCCGTTGAGCCACAAAAAGATATGGAGGGGCCTGAAATGAATATGGAAGCAGCCAGTCTCAAAGGCCACACAATGTCCGTGTCCACCACAGAACGTCCTCACCAAACTGCTCAAAACCAGCGGTAGCAAACGTCGTCAAAGCTGGCAGAGGAAAAAACCGAGAGAGGACTGAAGATTTCCCGCAGGAGGCAGGGCGAGCCAGCAGGCACCCCACCTTCCCAGTCTGAAGGAAAATGCGAAGCGGACCACAGCACTCCAGTGGAAACTGCTCTACAGGCCGGGCGCGGTGGCTCACGCCTGTAATCCCAGCACTTTAGGAGGCCGAGGTGGGTGGATCATGAGGTCAGGAGTTCAAGACCAGACTGGCCAACATGATGAAACCCCATCTCTACTAAAAAAAAAATACAAAAACTAGCTGGGCACGGTGGCTCGTGCCTGTAATCCCAGCTGCTTGGCAGGCTGAGGTAGGAGAATCGCTGGAACCTGGGAGGCGGAAGTTGCAGTGAGCCGACACTGGGCCACTGCACCCCAGCCTGGGCTACAGAGTGAGGCTCCATCTCAAAAAAAAAAAAAGAAAACAAAAGAAAACCGCTCCACAGCCCATCCCCACGCCCCCAGGCTGCCCAGCAGCTGGCACTGGTTCTCACAGCTCAGGGCCCTGGCTCACAAGAGACCGACTCTCCCATACCCATCACGCAAGTGGTCCCTCAGGCCAACCCAATCACCTCCCGACGGGGGGCCGGCCCCTCACATGGCTCACACAGGCTTCCGCACACGCCATCAGCATGCCCGCGTCTCCCTCACTGACGTGGAGAAGATGCCACCGACACGGTCTGAACAGCCCCCGCAGAGCTGTGAACGACGCTTCCACACCAAGAACAAAACTCGGCCTCCTGACCCGCGGTGCCCACTCCGCCCTCTGCCCGCAGCCTCTGGGAGCCCATGCCTGTCGCCTCCGTGTCTGCCGCCGTAACTGCCAGAACTCTGCTGAATTTCGGCAAAGCAGGCCCACGCTCCTTCAGGCTCAGCTCAAATGTCACTTCCAGGGCGCTGCCCTGACCACCTCTAGGCAGACGCGGGCCCTCCTCACACACACCCCGGCGTCGTGCCCACACTCCCCTTACCGAGCGGCCGACCTGCGGCCCACCACGCCGTCCCCTCACGGGACCCCCTGCCTGCGTTGGTCACGACTTACCCCAGATCGTCAAACAGACACGCAGGCCCCGAGACAGGACGAGGACACCCGCATCCCAGCCCCACCCAGTCCACCACACGGCGCCCTGGGCTTCAAATCAAGTTTAATAAATAAAACAGCGAGGGGGCTCAAGGCAGTTATCACTTCACAGTGTGGTCCTCGGTGGGGTGAGGGATGGTCGAGTCCACTCGGAAAGGTGCTCGGGCACAACGGGCCGACGGCACCGCCCACGGAGGACCCCACTCCAACGTGTAAACAGACAGACGGGGGCGGGGAGGACGGGACTCCGAGCCAGCGTGCTGGGACGCACCCACAGAAGAAAAGCCTGCAGGGCTGGGCAGACGGGCTGGAGTCGGGCCCGCGTGGCGGCGAGGGCGGCCGGCTCCTCTGGGGGCCCCTGCCTGGGTACCGGGGGAGGGAAGCAAAGGGGGTGTACGTCACCTGTCTCCTCAAACCCACGTCTGGGTTGCTGAGGGGCCCCCACCCCAACCGCTCTGGATCGGGGAGCAGGGATGGCGGGGAGGAGGCAGGTGGGGGTGTAAAGTGCGGCTTTTCCTGAAGTGGAGACGACGGGGAGGGTGGGCAAGGCTGGGGGGCGCCGGACAGCGAGGTATATGGCTCTGTGCCCCACGGGGTTGGCACTGAGAAACAGCTGCCCACGACTCCCCGGCTGGGGCAGCCCGCGGCCCTGCCAGGTGTGGAGAGACAGAGCCGAGCAGGGAGCTGAGGGCGCCCCGGCGGGGGCTGCTGGTGCGGGGCGGGGTGTCCTGCCATCTCCCCGCCGGGGCAGCGACCCCTTCCCTCGCCTCTGCTGGCTGGAAGGGACTAGGGGCCGGCTCTGCCCGGTGTCCCCAGGGCCGGGTCTTTCTGTCCCTGGCCACCCGATGGACCCCACGTGCAGGCAGCAGCCTGGACCCGGGCGGCAGTGCCGGGCGCTGACGGTGCTGGGTGTGGCCCTGGGTCCAGTCTGTGTGGTCGGGGGCAGGGGCTCACGGCCCAGCCCCCTCACCCCAGTCCCGACGTGTTCTGAAGCAGAGGAGGTGCTGCCCCAAGGCCTGAGACGGGGGAAGGGGTCAGAAGACCGACCGAGGCGGGCCAGCGGCAGCGCCAAGTCCAGTCTGGGCCACACACGCCCACCCACGGCCAGGAATCAACAGGTCATCACGTTACAGCTGCAGGGGAGACCGAGAGAGAGGCAGAGAGTCAGCGACACCCACATGTCCACACGGCCTGCTGCCGGGGACTGAGTCGAGCCTTGCCCCCCAAGAACCTACGCTGGTGCGAGCAGCCTCAACAAGCCCCTACAACAGCAGGGCCCCGTGCTCTGGGGGAGCTGGTGGCTGGGGCAGGGGTGGGAGAGCCCGGCGCCCGCCCTATTTGTGGAGAATGTGGACCACAGGAACGTATTCTCCAGCGGGAAATGCAGAAATCAGATCAGAGGTAGAGAAGAACCCTAACGAAACGCCGAGAGCCTGGCGCAGCCACCCCGTCCTCGGGCCCTCGGGGCAAATCCGCCCCTTCCTCAGCTCAGCCTGAGGGCTGGGGGGACCTCAGCTGGGGTGCTGGGCGGCACTCACTGTGACAGGGGCTCCGAGTGTAGCCCGGGGGCCGGGCACGTGGGGTGGGCGGCCAGGAAGGGGTTCACATCCCCAATGCCGATGAGTCCAAACTCGGTGACCGACAAAGCCACCTGGGCAGGGGCCACCGTCTCCTCCGGGTCCCCGCCCAGGTCCACGTGGCTGGGGATGAGGGGCAGCTCCTCGGGCAGGGCGAAGTCCACGGCCAGCCTCGGGCTGGCGTCTGGCTCTGGAGCAGCGACAGCAGGCAGGTACGAGGCTGGGTCGGCCGGGGCTGGGGGCAGACGGGGCAGGGGCACAGCGGGGGGCTCATCTAGCTGTTGTTGGAAGGAACAGGGCCCCGGCTCCGAGGACGGGGGGCCACCAGAGGCTACTCCAGGCTCACCGAGACCACCGGCTGTGCCATCCACGCTCAGGGGCTCTGTGAAAGAGAAGGCAGCAGAGGGTGGGGCCTGCCCACAGACACGGGGCCGCAGCCACGCCGCCTCAGTCGCCTTGCACGGCAGGCTATGGACCGGGCGGGCGCCCACCTAACCTGGCTGAGTCCAGCAAAGCCCGTGGACCTCAAGAAAGCCTCTGCACAAACACAAACCAGTTACACTGACGTCTGTGAGACCCCAGCTTTAAAAGGTCATAAAATCACTGAATGGGTCATAACCCACATCTTTAAAACCAGAGCAAAACACAACAGACTTGGGTATAAACGATGCTTGGGGCGGTGAATTCGGGGCAGTGAACTAGGGAGCAGGGAGATGTGGGCAAACAAGCCACAAAGACAACTGCATTCTGGAAATGGGGCGACCCTCCCGAGACTCAACCACCTCAAGGCAGGGCCAGAAAGCGAAGGATCCCCGTCTGCACCCCGCCCGCCCCCGCAGGTCTCCACCCTCGGACATAGTGAGAACCCTCCAGGCCTCAGCGTGCTCCGTGGTGGCCTCTGGTGCAAGATGCCGGCGAGGGCTCCGACACCCTGTCCCCTTCCTGAGTGTCCCGGTGACTGGGGCTACGTCCCCAGAGAGGGGCAGGCAGGCCCTCCCAGGACACCAAGGCCTGGAAAGCACCCCCTGACCATGTGGGGCTCCCCGGGGGTGGGCCAGAGGCACCCTTTCAGCAAGCCCAGGTAAGCCCCGTCCATGCCCTCCCCTCTCCTGGCCAGGTGTGCAGAGTCGCATCCACACCACGTGGCGGGCTCTCAACCACCCAGACGCCCACCTCTCCCGGGCGCCAGGGACGGGGGGCTCCACCTGGCCTGGCAGCTCCAGACCAACGGCCACCCCCAAGGCAGGAGACGCTCCCCACGCCTCACCTGTGTGCATCCCAGCCAGGGCGTCCTGCTCAGGGCGGGGGCGACCTGGGCCGTCAGGGTCACTGCCATCCAGATCCTGGTCTGTGTCCCTGTGGGGAGAGGGCACCATGAAGGGCAGGGGCAGCTGAGAGAAGGGACGCCCTCACCCGGGGGTGCCGCCCAGGCGCCCACGTGCCCACCCCCGGCGGGGTGGCCTCCCATGTTGCTGCCGAGGAGCAGCGCTGCACGCACGTGGTTCCAGACGGGACGTACTTCCTCCGGCCCAGCCGCGTCTGCTGGGCAAAGTAGTCGTAGCGCTCCGACTTCTTCCACAGGTAGTAGTACTCCACACACTCGCCCACCGACCGCGTGCGCACCTGCGGGGAGGCATCGGGGCTCACCTCCGTCCCCAGCTGCCGGCCCCCGCACCCCCACCCCGGGATGGCTCCTGGGACGGCACAGAAGGGGCACGGCACCCACTGTGCTCAGACGATCCAAGACCCCCCGTGACCCTACTCAGGCCCACGGGCTATGCCCACCATGAGCGAACGGGGATTTGCAGCACGTGGCACTGACTCCTGTTTCAAGCCCCTGCAGAGCCCCCCAGCTCCCGGCTTGAGACCCCTTTTTCCTTTCTGTAGCCTCAGCCACACACACGGGCCCTCCAGGGTCCACAGACTCCGGAACAGGGTCCCCGCCCGGGAGGAGGACGCACAAGCCCGCGGCGCCTGCTTTCCCGCCAAACACATCCCTCCAGCGCCGAGTGAGTGCTTCCCAAGTGCGCACGAGACACCACGGAAGGACACACGGGTTCTGTGAACCTGATTCAAATCCACAACGCAGCACGCAAAGGCCAAAACACACGCACGTAAGGCGTCTGGAGAGACGAGAAGGGGCACGGGGCAAGCGTGTTCCGCGCAGCACCTGGCACGGAGCTGGACGCACACCTGCCAACACCTCCTGCCTCTCCGCCCAGGAGGCTCGTCCCACAGCGAGCTTGAGGCCGAGGCCCCTGCTGGGGAGGCGGAAAAGACCCCCTCACCTGTACATGCCCTGGTTAACTAACCCGCCGCCACCTGAACCAGGACACCCAGTGCCCCCCCTGCAAGCACAGCGTGGGGTCCTGCCCGGGAGTGAGACCGAGACAACCTCTCCAGAGGGCAAACCTTACATGCCCGTCATGAGGGAGCTGCCGGGAAAAGGCCAGGCTGAAATAAGCACCGGCTCCCAGTCCCGTTCCAGACACAGCAAACCATCGTGTGCTGGCTACACACAGCCCCCGCCCGGAGCTACAGAAACACAGCCAGCAACCCTGCTGCCCTGCAGTCACACCCGTCCCAGCTGCCTCCAATCCAAGCACCACGTGGCGCTGAAGTCCGACGAGGACGGTCCACGGCTGCCGCGAGTCACAAAGGAACGCCCTGTGCTGCGCAACCAGCCCGCGGCAGGCGCCTCCTCCCTTCAGGGGAAGGCATCAGGCCCCGGGACACAAGGCGCAAGCGGCCTCAGTGTAACAAGGCCACAGCCCGCTGGTCCTGAGGGGACTGACTGCCCAAGATGGGCATGGACAGAGGCGGAGAAGCCACGGGTCAGCCATGGGAAGGTTTCCGGCCAGAGATGTCTGACTCTGGGAAGAGGCTGTGTAATAACCCACCCCGGACCAGCACCACTGAGCCCACCTTAGCTGTAAACTCCGAGCTTCCCCTCCCGACCACGGCCCCTCTGGGTGCAGAGCCGGGCCACGCTGACCGTGCTCATGCCACCATCTAACAATGTGACTGCGCCCTGCCTGGCAGGCACACCTGCTATTGTGTGTAACTCTTCGGAGCCCCGTTGGTGACTGTCGGAAATACCCTTAGCAACCAACAGTCCCGGGAACCTCCTCCCCGCTGGTCACCAGCTAACTCGCCTGCTCTGCTTCTGTCAGATCTGCTTCAGCTAGGCTCCCCCTCCCCTACCTAAATCAAGGTATACAGGGAACTCAAGCCCCTTCCTCAGGGCCAGGAGATTTTGAGTGAGCTGAGGACTCTTGATTTGGAACTTGGATCGTGGCACGTTTCCTTCTAAGTCGCTCGGTTATTACAGCTGGACCTTATCACTCCAGAAGCCACAGGACAGAGGGCGTTCCTGCAGGACGTGCAGACACCCATAGAGGATGAGGCCAAAATCTAGGGAGAGGCAGAGGCCTCGGCACCCAGCAGCACCCGCCTGTCGTGAGGCTTTTCCCTGGGTGGCAGAAGGACCTGGGTCCCTGGAGGAGGGAACCCCGAGACCCCTGGTCCCCAGGTGTCAGGGTCAGGGTCCTGCTGTGGGGTCCGTGCTGGGCACAGAGCCAGCGGGCTCCTCTCTGAGAACATGGAAATGGAAACAAGGTGCCCATCGTGCTGGGGTGGAACGTGAGACAGAAACGACTATCAGAATTCCGCTTCTGGCACAGTCCTTCCCAAAACCAGAGCCTTGTTCTTTTGGGGACTGGAAAGGGGCCCAGAGCAGTCAGTAGAGCAACCTACAGAAGACAGCAATGGACACGCGGTGAGGAGGTGGACACGGGCTTCAGCCTGCAGTCAGCCGTGTGCTGTGGGCCTGCTGACCCTCAGCCCCTCCCCAGACTGAGGGGCCCCTCCCCTGATGCAGACGCCCCTCCCCAGACCGAGGAGCCCCCCCTCAGACTGAGGAGTCCCTTCCCAGACAGAGAAACCCCCCCAGATCAAGAAGCCACCGCCAAGACCAAGAAGCCCCTTCCCAGATGGAGAATGCCCTCAGATGGAGAACCCCACCAGATCAAGAAGCCCCATCCCAGATGGAGAACCCCCTCAGATGGAGAACCCCCACCAGATCAAGAAGCCCCATCCCAGATGGAGAATCCCCTCAGATGGAGAACCCCACCAGATCAAGAAGCCCCTTCCCAGATGGAGAACCCCCTTAGATGGAAAACCCCACCAGATCAAGAAGCCCCATCCCAGATGGAGAACCCCCTCAGATGGAGAACCCCACCAGATCAAGAAGCCCCATCCCAGATGGAGAACCCCCTCAGATGGAGAACCCCACCAATCAAGAAGCCCCTTCTCAGATGGAGAACCCCCTCAGATGGAGAACCCCACCAGACCAAGAAGCCCCATCCCAGATGGAGAACCCCCTCAGATGGAGAACCCCCACCAGATCAAGAAGCCCCTTCCCAGATGGAGAATCCCCTCAGATGGAGAACCCCCACCAGATCAAGAAGCCCCTTCCCAGATGGAGAACCCCCTCAGATGGAGAACCCCACCAATCAAGAAGCCCCTTCTCAGATGGAGAACCCCACCAGACCAAGAAGCCCCATCCCAGATGGAGAACCCCCTCAGATGGAGAACCCCACCAATCAAGAAGCCCCTTCCCAGATGGAGAATCCCCTCAGATGGAGAACCCCACCAGACCAAGAAGCCCCTTCCCAGATGGAGAATCCCCTCAGATGGAGAACCCCACCAGATCAAGAAGCCCCTTCCCAGATGGAGAACCCCCTCAGATGGAGAACCCCACCAGATCAAGAAGCCCCATCCCAGATGGAGAACCCCCTCAGATGGAGAACCCCACCAATCAAGAAGCCCCTTCTCAGATGGAGAACCCCCTCAGATGGAGAACCCCACCAGATCAAGAAGCCCCATCCCAGATGGAGAACCCCCTCAGATGGAGAACCCCACCAATCAAGAAGCCCCTTCTCAGATGGAGAATCCCCTCAGATGGAGAACCCCACCAGACCAAGAAGCCCCTTCCCAGATGGAGAATCCCCTCAGATGGAGAACCCCCACCAGATCAAGAAGCCCCTTCCCAGATGGAGAACCCCCTCAGATGGAGAACCCCACCAGATCAAGAAGCCCCATCCCAGATGGAGAACCCCCTCAGATGGAGAACCCCCACCAGATCAAGAAGCCCCTTCTCAGATGGAGAACCCCACCAGACCAAGAAGCCCCATCCCAGATGGAGAACCCCCTCAGATGGAGAACCCCACCAATCAAGAAGCCCCTTCTCAGATGGAGAACCCCACCAGACCAAGAAGCCCCATCCCAGATGGAGAACCCCCTCAGATGGAGAACCCCACCAATCAAGAAGCCCCATCCCAGATGGAGAACCCCCTCAGATGGAGAACCCCACCAGACCAAGAAGCCCCATCCCAGATGGAGAACCCCCTCAGATGGAGAACCCCACCAATCAAGAAGCCCCTTCTCAGATGGAGAACCCCACCAGATCAAGAAGCCCCATCCCAGATGGAGAACCCCCTCAGATGGAGAACCCCACCAATCAAGAAGCCCCATCCCAGATGGAGAATCCCCTCAGATGGAGAACCCCACCAATCAAGAAGCCCCTTCTCAGATGGAGAACCCCACCAGACCAAGAAGCCCCATCCCAGATGGAGAACCCCCTCAGATGGAGAACCCCCACCAGATCAAGAAGCCCCATCCCAGATGGAGAATCCCCTCAGATGGAGAACCCCCACCAGATTAAGAAGCCCCTTCCCAGATGGAGAACCCCACCAGACCAAGAAGCCCCTTCCCAGATGGAGAATCCCCTCAGATGGAGAACCCCACCAGATCAAGAAGCCCCATCCCAGATGGAGAACCCCCTCAGATGGAGAACCCCACCAGACCAAGAAGCCCCATCCCAGATGGAGAACCCCCTCAGATGGAGAACCCCACCAGATCAAGAAGCCCCTTCCCAGATGGAGAATCCCCTCAGATGGAGAACCCCACCAGATCAAGAAGCCCCTTCCCAGATGGAGAATCCCCTCAGATGGAGAACCCCACCAGATCAAGAAGCCCCTTCCCAGATGGAGAATCCCCTCAGATGGAGAACCCCACCAGATCAAGAAGCCCCTTCCCAGATGGAGAACCCCCACCAGATCAAGAAGCCCCTTCCCAGATGGAGAACCCCCTCAGATGGAGAACCCCCACCAGATTAAGAAGCCCCTTCCCAGATGGAGAATCCCCTCAGATGGAGAACCCCCACCAGATTAAGAAGCCCCTTCCCAGATGGAGAACCCCCACCAGATCAAGAAGCCCCTTCCCAGATGGAGAATCCCCTCAGATGGAGAACCCCCACCAGATTAAGAAGCCCCTTCCCAGATGGAGAACCCCACCAGATTAAGAAGCCCCTTCTCAGATGGAGAACCCCACCAGATCAAGAAGCCCCTTCCCAGATGGAGAATCCCCTCAGATGGAGAACCCCCACCAGATTAAGAAGCCCCTTCCCAGATGGAGAACTCCCTCAGATGGAGAACCCCCACCAGATTAAGAAGCCCCTTCCCAGATGGAGAACCCCCCCTCCACCCCAGACGGAGGAGCGCCCAACCCACACAGGGCCTGGAGGGAGGAGGGCAGGCGCCCGCACCTTGTTGGCCTGGATCAGGTGGAAGTTCTTCCCGTGCACACGAAAGCCGTGCTCAAAGTTCCTGCGCTCCTCTTCACTCCAAGCACAGAGCCCATCTGCAAACACGGCCGGGAGACGGGTCAGCCGCGCCCGGGGCAGGGCGGTGGAGGAACACGCCCGGGCGCCGCTCACCTCGGATCACCTTCACGTTGAACCGCAGCCTCCGCAGGGCCTCCTCCACGTTGAAGTTGCATTTTACCAACTCGTACAGCGCCTGGGGAGAAGACATGTAGACTGTTCCCACGGGCTCTCCCCAGGAGCTGACAGCAAGCACCGTCTATACCCTCCAGGGAGCGGCATCAAGGGCGGCCCACACCACTCATCCCCAGTGACGTTGGGCCGTCTACACCTCTATCCAGGGAGAGACATCAGGGGTGACGTCGGGGGGCCGTCTACATCTCTATCCAGGGAGAGACGTCAGGGGTGACGTCAGGGGCCGTCTACACCTCTATCCAGGGAGAGATCTCAGGGGTGACGTCAGGGGCCATCTACACCTCCATCCAGGGAGAGACGTCAGGGGTGACGTCAGGGGCCGTCTACACCTCTATCAGGGAGAGACGTCGGGGTGACGTCGGGGGCCATCTACACCTCTATCCAGGGAGAGATCTCAGGGGTGACGTCGGGGGGCCGTCTACATCTCTATCCAGGGAGAGACGTCAGGGGTGACGTCGGGGGCCATCTACACCTCTATCCAGGGAGAGATCTCAGGGGTGACGTGGGGCCGTCTACACCTCTATCCAGGGAGAGATCTCAGGGGTGACGTGGGGCCGTCTACACCTCTATCCAGGGAGAGATCTCAGGGGTGACGTGGGGCCGTCTACACCTCTATCCAGGGAGAGATCTCAGGGGTGACGTGGGGCCGTCTACACCTCTATCCAGGGAGAGATCTCAGGGGTGACGTGGGGCCGTCTACACCTCTATCCAGGGAGAGATCTCAGGGGTGACGTCGGGGGCCGTCTACACCTCTCTCTCCAGGGAGAGATCTCAGGGGTGATGTCGGGGGCCGTCTACACCTCTATCCAGGGAGAGACATCAGGGGTGACGTAGGGGCCATCTACACCTCTATCCAGGGAGAGATCTCAGGGGTGACGTCGGGGGCCGTCTACACCTCCATCCAGGAAGAGACGTCAGGGGTGACGTCGGGGGCCGTCTACACCTCTATCCAGGGAGAGACGTCAGGGGTGACGTCGGGGGCCGTCTACACCTCTATCCAGGGAGAGATCTCAGGGGTGACGTCGGGGGCCGTCTACACCTCTATCCAGGGAGAGACGTCAGGGGTGACGTCGGGGGCCGTCTACACCTCTATCCAGGGAGAGACGTCAGGGGTGACGTAGGGGCCGTCTACACCTCTATCCAGGGAGAGATCTCAGGGGTGACGTCGGGGGCCGTCTACACCTCCATCCAGGAAGAGACGTCAGGGGTGACGTCGGGGGCCGTCTACACCTCTATCCAGGGAGAGACGTCAGGGGTGACGTCGGGGGCCGTCTACACCTCTATCCAGGGAGAGGTATCGGGGTGTCTACATCCCCCTGCAGAGGTATCAGGAGGCGTGTGCACCTTCTCCCTGATACGTGGTTTTAACTGGCCACCTCCCGACCTGAGTGGCTGTTCCGACGCCCAGGCCCCCACACGCCTGACCCGTGGCCTCCTTCTTGCCCTGCCTGGCCCCTCAGCCCCCGTCCCGAGCACGGCAGCGCCCACCTGCTCACTGTCCTTCACGGTCTCTCCCTCCGGGAGCTGAGGCCCGGCCGTCTCGTGCCACTGTCTCTTCACGGCCCTGTACAGGAACTCCTCCACCTCCCTCTCTGGGAGGACGCTGGGGTCCCACAGCAGTTGGTCTTCGTTCTCGTAGACTGCACAAGCAGAGGGCAAGGGTCACGCTGCAGGAACCCACTCTGCACCCACACACGCCGGGACAGGGAAGAGGCACTGTCCCGCCCCCCCTTTCCCTGGGGGCGCTGTCGCTCGCTCCTCCTGGGCTTGGTGAGGTTGGGTCCAGGGCAGGCTCCGGGCGCCAGACACAGGCCTGTATCCTCATGACCAAACGCAGGCAGCCACGAGCGGTCGGCAGGGGCGCCTGATCCAGCCAAGGGGTCAGAGGAAGCTGCGGGCAGCCTAGATCTGGGGCAGGGCAGGTCCCAGCGAGGACTCTGCAGAGGGGGATGTAAGGAGTGACCCCAGTGAGGTGAGGCTGGCTTCAGGCTGCACGGCTACAAGACGCGGGGACTGAGGGAGCAGGAAGCAGACCCCAGAGTCTGGATGAAGGCAGCTGGGGCCTGCGGACCCCAGAGTCTGGATGAAGGCAGCTGGGGCCTGCGGACCCCAGAGTCTGGATGAAGGCAGCTGGGGCCTGCGGACCCCAGAGTCTGGATGAAGGCAGCTGGGGCCTGCGGACCCCAGAGTCTGGATGAAGGCAGCTGGGGCGTGCGGACCCCAGAGTCTGGATGATGGCAGCTGGGGCCTGTGGACCCCAGACAGAGGATGAAGGCAGCTGGGGCCTGCGGATCCCAGAGTCTGGATGAAGGCAGCCGGGGCCTGTGGACCCCAGACAGAGGATGAAGGCAGCTGGGGCCTGGGGACCCCAGAGTCTGGATGAAGGCAGCCGGGGCCTGTGGACCCCAGACAGAGGATGAAGGCAGCTGGGGCCTGGGGACCCCAGAGTCTGGATGAAGGCAGCCGGGGCCTGTGGACCCCAGACAGAGGATGAAGGCAGCTGGGGCCTGGGGACCCCAGAGTCTGGATGAAGGCAGCCGGGGCCTGTGGACCCCAGACAGAGGATGAAGGCAGCTGGGGCCTGTGGACCCCAGACAGAGGATGAAGGCAGCTGGGGCCTGCGGACCCCAGAGTCTGGATGAAGGCAGCTGGGGCCTGTGGACCCCAGACAGAGGATGAAGGCAGCTGGGGCCTGGGGACCCCAGAGTCTGGATGAAGGCAGCCGGGGCCTGTGGACCCCAGACAGAGGATGAAGGCAGCTGGGGCCTGGGGACCCCAGAGTCTGGATGAAGGCAGCCGGGGCCTGTGGACCCCAGACAGAGGATGAAGGCATCTGGGGCCTGGGGACCTCAGAGTCTGGATGAAGGCAGCTGGGGCCTGGGGACCTCAGAGTCTGGATGAAGGCAGCTAGGGCCTGTGGACCCCAGACAGAGGATGAAGGCAGCTGGGGCCTGCGGACCCCAGACAGAGGATGAAGGCAGCTGGGGCCTGTGGACCCCAGAGGATGAAGGCAGCTGGGGCCTGTGTCCCGTGGACAAGCGGGAGCCCGCACAGGCACCATCGCACTCTAACTGCAAGAAGAGCCACGGCCAGAATGTGCACCACCGCTGGGGAGACACCCTGCCCAGGCAGCTGCTGCAGGTGACGGACGGGCTAACAGGGAGAGAAGGTCGACAACTTCAGATGCAGTCAGCTTTCAGCAAAGGGAGGGGCACAGCCTCCAGCTGTGAGGAGCGACGTGGCCGGGGACGAGGCAGGGGAGAGCTCAGGGTCGGGTCTGGGACAAGTGCCAGCACCTCTCGATTATCCGGGAAAGAGGCACAGGAACCCAAACAAAGCAAACCAACGAATAACAGACGCCATCAGTGCCAAGGGAAGCCGTGAGAAATGCACGCGGGAAAACCGCTCCCGCGGGAAACTCTCTACCGCCGGCAGCTGACGCGCAACCAGCTCCCGGGCTGGTGCTGTGCCCACAAGGCGGGCCTCTCCTAGTCCCCGCGGCCCCCAAGAGGAAAGCGGGCAGACCCCGCAGCCACCTCTCTCCAACCCTACAGGCACCGTGAGTCCTGCCTGGACCGAGGTGGTCTCCAAGAAAAGAGGCCATCTCTGGAGAAAGGCAGCGCCACGTGCAGCGTAGCACGTGAAGAGTGGGGAAACACGAGGGAAAAACGTGAGCCAGATGTGACGGCTCACGCCTGCAATCCCAGCACTCGGGGAGGCTGAGGTGGGAGGATCGGTTGAGGCCAGAGCTTGAGACCAGCACACTCCATCTCTACAGAAACTTTCAAAAGTGGCCAGGCCTGGTGGTACCTGCCTGTAGTCCCAGCCACGTGGGAGGCTAAGGTGGGAGAAGCGCTCGAGCCCAGGAGGTCGCAGCTGCAATGCGCCACGAATGCGCCACTGCGCTCCACCCCGGGCAGCAGAGCAAGACCCTGTCTCCAAATAAAACAGGAAAACATCAGACAAGAAAGCAGGCCTACACACGGCCGATACTAAGCATCAGCGGACGAAGACATCTATCTTGGATCAGCATGTTAAGAAAGCGGACAAGGCCGGGCGCGGCGGCTCACGCCTGTAATCCCAGCACTTCCGGGGGCCGGGCGCGGTGGCTCACGCCTGTAATCCCAGCACTTTGGGAGGCCAAGGCGGGTGGATCACGAGGTCAAGAGATCGAGACCATCCTGGTCAACATGGTGAAACCCCGTCTCTACTAAAAATACAAAAATTAGCCGGGCATGGTGGCTCACGCCTGTAATCCCAGCACTTCCGGGGGCCGGGCGCGGTGGCTCACACCTGCAATCCCAGCACTTTGGGAGGCCAAGGCGGGTGGATCATGAGGTCAAGAGATCGAGACCATCCTGGTGAACATGGTGAAACCCCGTCTCTACTAAAAATACAAAAATTAGCCGGGCATGGTGGTGCGCGCCTGTAGTCCCAGCTACTCGGGAGGCTGAGGCAGGAGAATTGCCTGAACCCAGGAGGCAGAGGTTACGGTGAGCTGAGATCGTGCCATTGCACTCCAGCCTGGGTGACAAGAGCGAAATTCTATCTCAGAAAAAAGAAAGCGGACAAAAAGCCGGAGAGTCTCTAGGGACTTGAAATTTATACAGAAGAATCTCGAGGACCTTCCAGGATTGGAAAGTGCAGCACCCGAATGCACGGACCCAGGGAGTAGTTTACCAGCAGCCTGAGCGCAGCACGAGACCAAGCGAGTGGAATCAGAAAGAAACCGAGAGCCTACAAAGAAAGAGCAGAGTGCAGGACGGGCTAAGACGGCCAAGCGACCTCAGAGGCCTGCAGAGGAGTCACAGAAAAGGCGGAGAATGAGGCGGCAGCACAAAATCGGAAGAAATTAGAGCCAAGAATTCTTCAAAACTGACGGCTGATGCCGACCCCCCGAGCCGGGACACTCAGGGCAAACACGAGGACACACAAAGGCACGTGTGCACACGTACATCACAGTCAAACTGGTTTAAAAAAAAAAAAAGGAAGGAAAAAAATCTTAGGAGAGGCAACGGCACAATGATTTCAAAGGAAACAGTAAGACAGGCTCTGAGTTGTTTTTTTGTTTGTTTTTTTTAAATAGAGACGGGGTTTCACCATGTTGGCCAGGCTGGTCTCGAACTCCTGACCTTGTGATCCACCCGCCTCGGCCTCCCAAAGTGCTGGGATTACAGGCGTGAGCCACCACACCCGGCCAAGGCTCTGATTTTTAACAGAGACAGCGGCAGCCAAGCAGCAATGGAAGGGGCCGGGTGTGGTGGCTCACGCCTGTAATCCCAGCACTTTGGAGGTCGAGGCAGGCAGATCACCTGAGGTCGGGAGTTCAAGACCAGCCTGACCAACATGGTGAAACCCCGTCTTTAAAAACAAAAGAAGCAATGGAAGGAAATTGCTCAAGTGCTGAAAGGAAAAACCCTGCAAACCTAGAAAAATATGACCATGAAAATATTCTTTAGGGAACGAAAGCAAAATCAAGGCTTTTCAGACAAAATAATACTGGAAGAAAGCATAAGGCCGGGTGAAAAGAAGTTCAGGCTGAAGGACATGATCCCAACTGGAAGTTGGAGGATCCATGTGGGTCAATACAGAGAACGTTCACTGTTTAAAACAGCAACGTTATATCTTGTGATACGTAGTTTTGGGTTTTGTTTTTTTTGAGACGGAGTCTCACTCTGTCGCTAGGCTGGAGTGCAGTGGCGCCATATCGGCTCACCGCAACCTCCGCCTCCAGGGTTTAAGTGATTCTTTGCCAAGTAGCTGGGATTACAGGCACCCGCCACCACCATGCCCAGCTAATTTTTTTATTTTTAGTAGAGACGGGGTTTCACCATGTTGGCCATGCAGGTCTTGAATTTTGACTCCAGAGACCTCAGCCTCCCAAAGTGCTGAGATTACAGGTGTGAGCCACCGCACAGAGCCTCACAGTCCACTTTAAATGAGTATATTCTACTTCAAAGTAGACTGTGATAAGAACTCATATTGTAACCTCTAAGGTAAGCACTGAACTAAAATTAGAAGCTGAAACAGGAGGACAAAACAAAGCTACTTAATTAATCCAAAAGAAGATACAAAAAAAATTAAAAAGAAAAACAGGCTGGGCGTAGTAGATCACGCCTGTCATCCCAGCACTCAGGGAGCCCAAGGCGGGCAGATCACCTGACATCAGGAGTTTGAGACCAGCCTGATCAACATGGAGAAACCCCGTCTCTATTAAAAATACAAAAATTAGCCGGGCGTGGTGGCGCACGCCTATAATCCCAGCTACTTGGGATGCTTAGGCAGGAGAGTCGCTTGGACCCAGGAGGCGGAGGTTGCAGTGAGCTGAGATCACGGCATTGCACTCCAGCCTGGGCAACAAGAGTGAAACTCCGTCTCAAAAAAACAGGAGCAAAGAGCAGATGAAACACACAGAAAGCAAAGGCAAGATGGTGGCATTACACACTTGTTTTCACAATTACATGACATACAAGTAACCTAAAAAATGCAAGCGAACTAAAAACTCTATTAAAAGACAATGACTATCAGACTGAATTAAAAACAAAATCTAGTTGGGCACGGTGGCTCGCGCGTACACTGGGAGGCTGAGGTGCGCAGGTCACTTGAGGTCTAGATTTTGGAGACCAGCCTGGTCAGCATGGTGAAACCCCATCTCTACTAAAAACACAAACCTCAGCTGGGCGTGGTGGCGGGCACCTGTAATCACAGCTACTCTGGAGGCTTACGTGGGAGAATTGCTAGAACTGGGAGGCGGAGGTTGCAGTGAGTGGAGATTGCACCACTGGACTCGAGAGACTCCATCTCAAAAAAAAAAAAAAGGATCTAAACGTGCCATTTACAGACAATACATTTCAAATAAAAAAATACAGAATGGTAAAAAGCATGGGAAAAGCCACGCAAACGCTGAGGAAACCTACAAAAAGCTGCCGAGTCACACGTACGGCAGGTCAAGTACTGACTGTAAGAGGAGGATTGCTACAGAAAGACATTTCACAACGACAGAAGAAACAATTCACCATGAAGACAGAGCAGTCTTAACGTCTGTGCACCTAATAACACGGCTGCGACGTGAAGAAGAAATGGACAGAATTACAAGGGGAAACAGACGATCCACAGTCGGAGGAGGTCATCACAAATCTCTCGGTAAATACAAAAGGCAGCCAAACACCTGAGTGAGAACACAGACGATTACCCAACTCGCCGAGGGAAACATACGGAGAACTCCACCCAACAACCGCACAACACACATTCTTTTCAAACACGTAGAACAGTGACCAAAACAGATTAAGTATCGGTCATGACGCGGGGCACAACTAACTGCAAAGAACTGAAATTAGAGTGTTTTCTGACCACACTGTAATTCAATTAAACATCAGTAAGAGGGCCGGGCGCGGTGGCTCAGGCCTGTCATCCCAGCACTTTGGGAGACCGAGGCGGGTGAATTCCCTGAGGTCAGGAGTCCAAGACCAGCCTGGTCAACATGGGGAAACCCCATCTCTACTAAAAACACAAAAATTAGCCAGGCGTGGTAGCGCACGCCTGTAATAGCAGCTACTCGGGAGGCTGAAGCGGGAGAATCACTTGAACCAGGAGGCGAAGGTTGCAGTGAGTCAAGATCGCACCGCTGCACTCCAGCCTGGGCAACGGAGCAAGACTCTGTCACCAAAAAAAGAAAAGAAAAGAAAAGAAAAAAGTAAAACATGTCAGGCCTTTTAGGCTGGCTGACTGCAGCATGGACCCGCAGGGTAACCCCTGTGACCCACACGTACACTCCAGGCGAGTTCTGAAATAACTGGAAAACCACAAAAACGAGAACGATCCACCCCTGGGGGGGGCCTCATTAACTTGAGACGTTCTTCTACGGTTCCTTATTCCCGCCTCAGCTGATGAGGCAACCGGACTTTGTAACTGACCGAGGCCAACCTCGTGACTCCAGCCCCTCCCAGCTTGCAAAAGCCGCCCTGAACTGTAACTTCTGCAGTTTCCACCGTCCACCCCGAACCTACAAAACCAACTCCCATTCTGCCGCCCTGTGCTGACTCTTCGGACTCAGCACGCCCGCACCCGGGTGAAGAGGCAGCCACGTTGCTCACACAAAGCCGGTTTGGGGGTCTCTTCATTCAGAGCGCACGTTTAACGAAAAACAGAAATCCCACAATAGAGGGACGTGAGCAAGGCTACGGTGAGCTTTTCATACAGAGAAATACAACTGATAAAACTCCTACGAAGGCTGATCGGGGAAACAGGAAAAAGGAGGAAATGCAAATCACCAGTATCAGGAATCAAAAAGGGGACGCCCTACAGGTCCCAGGATGCCAGGAAGGATGCGAAAGGGTCTGATGACAGCCTGATGCCGACAGAGTCAACGACGCACACACGGTAAACCCCTCCTACACACGACCCATCGAAACAGAAACTACGTACGTTAAATAAAATGAACTTGGCCGGTGGCTTGCGCCTGTAATCCCAGCACTTTGGGAGGCCGAAGCAGGAGCATCACCTGACGTCAAGAGTTTGAGACCAGCCTGGCCAATGTGGTGAAACCTCGTCTCTACCTAAAATGCAAAAATTAGCCCGGTGTGGTGGCGGGCACCTGTAGTCCCAGCTACTCGGGAGGCTGAGGCAGGAGAATTGCTTGAACCCGGGAGGCGGAGGCTGCAGTGAGCGGAGATCGCGCCACGGCACTCCAGCCTGGGCGAGAGAGGCCAGACTCCGTCTCTAAACAAATAAATAAATTGAACTTATAATTCAAAATCTTCCACAGAAATAAAACTAAATCCCAGGCCCAGATGACTCCACTGAAGAACCACGGAAGGAAATAGTGATCCTCCACAGGTCAGGAAAAAGGCCACTTCCAAATACATTCATGACAGCGGCACAACCCTGGGATCAAGACCAGACTCGGACAAATAAAAACAGAAGGGCAGCTGAGTACCTCCACGAACGTACGCGCAAAAATCATCAGCGTGAGCTAATCAAACTGAGGAAGGAAGGGATCAAACACGGATGTGTAAATGTCCGTTAACTCAGTGCTCACGGGGAGCATGACTCACTGCCCCAGGGAAATTCAGCATTTTCGTCGACCATTCAAGATGCCTTGCTGCAAGCCGGGCGCTGCGGCTCACGCCTGTGATCCCAGCGCTTTGGGAGGCTGACGGGGATGAATCATGCTAGAGGTCAGGAGTTCAAGACCAGCCTGGGCAACAAGGTGAAACCTGGTCTCTACAAAATACACACACAAAAAAAAATTAGCCGGTGTGTGGTGGCGCACATCTGTAGTCCCAGCCACTTGGGAGACTGTAGCATGGGAATCGCTTGAGCCCGGGAGGCGGAGGCTGCAGTGAGCCGAGATCTGGCCACGGCACTCCAGCCTGGGCCACAGAGCAAGACTTTGTCTCCAAAAAAAAAGGAAAAAACAACTTAAGTTTAATTTTTTTTTTTGAGACAGAGTCTTGCTCTGTGGCCCAGGCTGGAGTGCCGTGGCCAGATCTCGGCTCACTGCAGCCTCCGCCTCCCGGGCTCAAGCTATTTTCCTGCCTCAGCCTCCCAAGTAGCTGGGATTACAGGCATGTGCCACCATGCCCAAATAATTTTTGTATTTTTAGCAGATACAGGGTTTCACCATGTTGGCCAGGATGGTCTCGATCTCCTGACCTAGTGATCTCCCCACCTCGGCCTCCCAAAGTGCTGGAATTTGAGCCACTGCACCCGGTCAAATTTAAGTTTTTAAAAATGTGTGATTGCAGGGGCTCCCGACCCGCTGGTCCGTGGCCTGTCAGGAACTGGCCGCGCAGCGGGAGGCGAGTGGCTGGCGAGCCAGCATCACTGCCTGAGCGCCGCCTCCCGCCAGGTCGGAGGTGGCCTTAGGTTCTCACAGGAGCGCAAATCCCACCGTGAATGGCACCTGCGAGGGATCCAGGCTGCATGGTCCTTATGAGACGCTCATTCCTGATGATCTGAGGCAGAAAGGGTTCATCGTGAACCACACCCCTTACCCCACCACCCGCGGAAAAACCGTCGTCCATGAAACCAGTCCCTGGTGCCAGAGAGGGCTGGGGACCGCCGCCGCATTCAATCTACTTGCTGATTCATCAACACGGAACTCACAGCCAGCAGCGCAAGAGCTCACCCGAGAGCAGCTTCTTGAGCTCTCGTATTTCTCTGGAAGGCACACCGTAGCCTTCTTCCACTTAGGAACACCGGACAGAAACTTACCACTACCTTTAGAGGCCATTTCAAACAGTCAAGTCGCCAACACGAAGCACAGAGACGTGAAACGGCATGACGTGCACCGTGGAGAGCTGAGACGGGCAGAGCGGCGTCGCCCACCTCGCCGGGAGCCGCACGTCAGGCAGTTCACCTTCCCGGCCGCCCCACACATCCGCCGGCGACTGACCACAAAGGTGCTGCCAGCATTGATCTGGGGTTACAATAAATTTTAGCAAGTAGGCAATTCACCAATACAGGATCCAGAAATAACGAGGACTGACTGCATGTGACACACAAACACGGAGAATACTTCCCGACCAGGCAGCGTTTACTCCACAACACGCAGTTAATTTAACGTCTGAAAAATCAACTATGGGCCAGGCACAGTGGCTCACGGCTGTAATCCCAGCATTTTGGGAGGCCGAGGCGGGAGGATCATCTGAGGTTGGGAGTTCGAGACCAGCTTGGCCAACATGGAGAACCCTCATCTCTAATAAAAAATACAAAATTAGCCGGGCATGGTGGCGGATGCCTGCAATCCCAGCTACTCAGAAGGCTGAGGCGGGAGAATCGCTTGAACCCAGGAGGCGGAGGTTGCAGTGAGCCGAGATGGCACCGTTGCACCCTAGCCTGGGCAACAAGAGCAAAACTCCGTCTCAGAAAAATAAATAAATAAAATAAAGAAAGTCAATTTATGTAATGAACTGCATTAGCACAATAAAAGAGAACAAGACTATCTCGATCCACACAGAAAGAGCATCTGAAACAATCCAACACACATTCATGAAAAAACCTGTCAGCTACGAGGAGCAGAGGGGGCGCTTTCATCTGACGGAGCATCCACGAACATCTCACAGCCAACATCGTACTTAACAGGGGAAACGCTGACCACTTTTTCCAAGCCTGAGACCAAGACAGGGACGTCCTCCGTCAGTACATCTTTTCACGCCTGCACTGGACTAGCCAGCACAAATCTAGAAAATGAAGCAGCCGGCCGGGGCGGGGGCTCACGCCGGTAATCCCAGCACTTTGGGAGGCCAAGCCAGGTCAATCACCTGAGGTCAGGAGTTCCACACCAGCCTGGCCAACGTGGTGAAACCCTGTCTCTACTAAAAATACAAAAATTAGCTGGGCGTGGTGGCACGCACCTGTCATTCCAGCTACTCCAGAGGCTGAGGCAGGAGAACTGCTTGAACCTGGGGGGCGGAGGTTGCAGTGAGTTGGGATCGTGCCATTGCACTTGGGCCTGGGCGACGAAGGGAGACTCCATTTCAAAAAAAGATGCTATACTGAAAACCACAACATTGCTACGATTAAAGGTCTTAGCAGAGAGGTAAAAATGCAGAGTGGAATATCAACTCTCCCCAAATTAAAGATTCAATGCAAGCCTAATCAAAACCCTAGCAAATATTTTCGAGGCGACTGACAAGTTGTGTATCTACCTAAGTTTTAAGATTAAAACTTGTCAGGGCTGGAGGCGGTGGCTCACACCTGTAATCCCAGCACTTTAGGAGGCCGAGGCGGGAGGATCACTTGAGATCAGAAGTTCGAGACCAGCCTGGCTAACATGGTGAAACACCAACTCTGCTAAAAATAAAAAAATTAGCTGGGCGTGGTGGCGCACGCCTGTAATCCCAGCTACTCGGGAGGCTGAGGCAGAAGAATCACTTGAACCCGGGGGGTGCAGGTCACGGTAAGCTGAGATCGCGCCCCTGCACTCCAGCCTGGGCAACAAGAGAGAAACTCCGTCTCTAAAATAAATAAATAATAATAAAACCTGTCAGTTGCCGAAAAAGTAAGTTTTACTCTTAAACTTATATACACACACAATGAACACTTAGAAACCTGAAGACCTGCACCACCTCGGCCTTACGCGTAACGTGTTAACAACTGCGACAGTGTGGCAATGACTCAGGGTGAGAGCAGGGAGACACTTCACAGACGCCTGACATCACAAAGGCATCGCTGCGACTCAGTGGGGGAGAGAATGGGCTTTTCTTTTCTTTTCTTTTGCAGACGGGGCCACCGCGCCTGGCCACAGTGTCTTCGATGTGTGGTGCTGGGGCAGCTGCATATCCGTATGGGAAACAGTTCCCTAACCCGCACCTCACACCGTCTAACACCATACACCAAAATTTATTTATTTTTTATTTTTCTGAGTCTCGCTCTGTGGCCCAGGCTGGAGTGCAGTGGTGCGATCTCAGCTCACCGCAAGCTCCGCCTTGTGGTCCAAGCGATTCTCCTGCCTCAGCCTCCCACGTATCTGGGACCACAGGCAGCGCCATCACGCCTGGCTAATTTTTGTATTTGTACTAGAGACAGGGTTTCCCATGTTGGACAGGCTCGTCTCAAACTCCCGACCTCAAGAGATCCACTCGCCTCGGCCTCCCAAAGTGATGGGATTACAGGGTGAGCCACAGCCCTGGCCACCATACACCAAAATTTAAATGAAGTTGGATCACAGCCTTAAACGTGAAAGGAAAACAATAAAGCTTCCAGAATGAAACGTGCAAGAATACCTTCAAGAGCCTGAAGGTAAGCAAAGACTCTTAAACAGGACACAAACACGTTACTTTTAAAATCAAGATTGGTGAGCTGGACTCTACTGAAGACACGCCGAGAGTCAGCGGGCAAGCCACAGGCTGGAGCAGACGGCAGCAGCGCGCAAAGCCCACAGGACGCGCTTCCAGAACGCGGAAGCCACTCCACAAACCAGAGAAAGACCGCCCAAGTCAGAAGCGGGGAAAGCTTTGGGCACGCACAGAGAGAATATGCAAATGGCGAGCACACTCTCCAGGGAAACGCCAGTGAAAGACACGATGCCACAAGAGTCCATCTCAGGCAAACTCACCCTCGGGGTCACACGCCGAGAATGTGAGCAGCTCGCACAGGCCGAGTGAGAAACTCGGGCAGCACCGCGACCCCGGCACACGCCTGCCGTGAGACTCCCTGCTGTCCATCGAGAACCGAGCGCTCTATCCACGAACCAGACACAAGGGCATCCACGGCCCACAAACGGACCCAACCGTGACAGCAGCCCACGGCAGGAAGGGTGGGAGAACGTGGCACCCAAACCAAGCACCAGACGGTTCCACCAGCACAGACGTCACCCGGAGTGGGAAAGGCCGGCGGCGTCCCACGGCACCCTCATGGGGTGAGTCAGGGTTGGGAAAGGGCCCTGATGACAGGCTCCGAGGCCAGGCTTCCACGCGGAGTTTGACAGCAGGTGCCTTTTCTGGGTGAGGGTCCCGTGCCCCCTCTGACCCTGCCTTCTGGAGGTCCCAGCTTGGCTGCACCTGCCGGCCTCCGGCCTCCTCTCACACGGGTCCATCCCAGCCACGGAATCACCTTGGAGAAGGCTCCTGAGCTAGGAGTACTGGCCCAGGGCCTACGAGGGCTCCAGGGAAAGACAAGACCCAAGTCAGTGGGCACGTGAGTCCGTGCCCAGAAGGGGCCAGAGCGGCTTGGCTCTGAGCTCTAGTGGGAAAGAGACGAAGATCAGGTCCAGGACAGGGAGTGCCCTGCAGAGCGGGGAGCTAGGCAGGGGAAGCCGCAGGACATGCAGCAGGTCTCTCCGGAGAACCCAACTGACCTAGGGCTCCTGAGGAGGGGCCTCAGGGCAGAGAGCGGAGTCAAGGGCGGGGCAGCATGGACTGCCGAGGGTCTGGCGGCACGGGCTGACAGGAGCAGACCCCAAGAGACGGACAGAGCTGGGCAGAGTGGGCAGGGGCAGACATCGACAGGCCCAGCGCAGTCAAGAGAGCCCCCACTTCCTGCAGCCACAGGCTCGGCTGCCCAGCGAGCTACAGAGGGCGGGCGCCAACCAGGCTGGGCCCCTCAGACTGTCCAAAGATCTGCCGTCCAACTGGGCCACTCCCCGGCAGAATGAGTTCCCTGCCCCGGGCCCCACTTACTCTTCTCACAGTGCCGGTTCAAGTGCAGGCTGCTGAGGTCAGCTTGGAACTGAGGTCCCACCATGATCTCCTGCAAACAAGGGCCTGGGAATCAGGACACTGAGGAAGCGTCCAGCACAGAAGGGAGGCTGGCTGCCGCGTGCTGTGGCGGGCTCGGGCGGAGGGGCTGCCATTCGGACCCCAGACCCACGTGTGCAGTCGACCTGCTGATGCCAGCTCTGCGGTCTGAGGACGGGAGGCAGAGGCCTGGGTGTGTGAGGGGAGGCTGTGCCCTGACACCGGCCTGGCAAGCCCAGACGGGATGTCGGAGGATGTGAGGGGAGGCTGTGCCCTGACACCAGCCTGGCAGGCCCAGACGGGATGTCGGAGGATGTGAGGGGAGGCTGTGCCCTGACACCGGCCTGGCAGGCCCAGACGGGATGTCGGAGGAGAGACACTCTGGGTCAGCAGCAGGATCCGGGGCCCCGGTCCCGGCCCACCCCGGGGTCGAGCAGCACGTCCCGCCTCTGAGAAGGGGCACACGCCCAGGGAGAGAGCTCAGCAGGACCCCGCCGCGGTGACTGCAGCCGATACGAGGTTGGGGAGAACAGAGCCACGTACCTTCTTACATTTGTTGGCGGGAAGGGAGTCCTCCTCGGTGTCGGAGGAGGCAGAAGAGCCAGGCTCTTTGACTTCATCAGCCAGGAAACGAGCTTTGGGAAAATGGAGGCAGGTCCCCCGGGGTCTCCACTGCCGGCAGCCTACACAGCCCCTTCTCCGGGCAAAGACCCTCCACTCCCACTCTCCATCCACCTGATCCCCAGGCTGTGACCCCCTCCCTGGCCAGACACCGGGATGTGGATGGGCACAGAACCCAGGGCCCGGGATGCACTTTCAAGAAAGAGGCCTCCCCTTCCCTTCCACGCGGCTGCCGCACCGCTGGGCCCGAGCCCTCAGCTCCCAGGAAAGCCAGCGCACAGGCTTGTCGGGGAGGACGGCTATGGGGATGCCGTCTCTAGCTTTGCTACGGGAACCAGCAAGCTCCCTGCTTGTTTAAACTGAATCACTCCGAGAGACCCTGCTGGCTGGCCAGGGTGGGGGAGAACGAGGCACCCCCGGGCTACGAGCGCTTCCCACCAGGCAGACGCCTTCATCTGTGATGAGTTCTTGGCCCGCACCAGCCCCAGGACCCTTCATCAGCATCACCCCTGCCTGGCACGTGCCTGGGCGCGGTAGAGGATTGCAACAGAGTCACCTACATCCACTCCGGTTTGGGAAGAGGTCGGAGGCCTCGTGGGAGGTCACGGACGGGGTGAGGTCGTCGGCAGATGACTGCGTCTCTTCCTCTTCTTCCCCTGAAAGCAAATCCTTCGCTATTTGTTCCTTTTAACAAAAAAGTAAAGAACGTTTTACAGTTTAGCAGTCTCGGGATGACACTAACGATAACAGCAGTGAAGGTGCTGGGGCTCCCTGAGCTCAGTGGGGCCCACACCCGCTCTGCAGAAAAGGAAACAGAGGTGGCCAAGGGTGCAGTGTTGGGGGTAGGGAAGCGGGGACGGAACTGGACACGTGGGGCGCTGTTCCCATTACACAGATGAGGAAGTGGAGGCACAGTGCGGCGGCGGGGGGCGGGGGGGAGCCCACACCCAGCCGCCAGAGCCGGGAACAGTCAGAGACGCCACTGGGCACCGCCCAGAGCGCGTGGCTCTTTCTTGGCCGTGCATGTGGTGTTAGCCTTCTGCAATGCAGCCTTCCCCTGCTCCAAACGCCCAGCCCTCGAGCGGTGACCTCTGGGTACCTAACGTCAGAGAGCCCAGTCCTGGGGAGGCGGCCAGGTCACGGTTCCTCTGCCTTCTCAGGTGCACTTCTCCAGGACAGGCCCCGATTGTCCCTCCACCCGCCCACGTCAGAAGGACATGTGGCCCAGGGTTAAGGCCAGGGTCCAGCCTCGTGCCCACGGCCATTCCAACCCTGGCGGAGTGCTACAGGTGGCCACCTTCTACTTGTTCTGGGGGCCTCGGTGCTCCTCTCACTGAACGCCCCCTGCTGAGAGGCAGCACCGGGTCCCTGCACCTCTGCTGGGGGCCAGTTCCAGGAAGGGCACTCACTCACCTTGTCCAGGGTCATGTCCGGGAGGTTGGGGGCCACGTCGCCACCCTCACTCTCCTGCTCTGAGATGGGGTCTGAGGCCTCGTAGCCATAGAGTGCCAGCAGCTCGTCGAAGGGCATGTCGCTGCTCTGAGTTGGGGAGGGGAACAGGGCCATCAGGAGGGACTACCCAGGGGGCTCCTGCCCCCCTTCCTTACCTGAGCCTTGCTGGCCACAACCAGGGCTACTGTGACACACCCACAAGCAGCATCCCCAGCCAGACCTCAGGCCCAGCCCTTCATCCGAGAGCTCCTTCGCAATCCCTCAGAGAGGCACTGGAACACAGGGGCCACGGCCGGGGAAGAGTGCACCACCCTGCCCACAGTGCCTCCTCACACAGGGTGAACGGCAGGAATGCAAGCACGGTGTGACACCTGGCAACCTACTATTCTAACTCAGCATCAGTTTATCAAAGGGGAAAAAAGTAACCCGAAAACCCTCAGCAAACTACATAAACAGGCCAGACACAGGGACTCACACCTGTAAGCCCAGCATTTTGGAAGGCCAAGGAGGGTGGATCACGTGAGGCCAGGAGTTCAAGAGCAGCCTGGGCAACATGGCAAAACCCCGTCTCCACTGAAAACAAGCTGTGTGCCTCCTGTCGTCCCAGCCACTCGGGAGGATGAGGCACGAGAATCACTTGAACCCGGGAGGCAGAGGTTGCAGTGAGCCGAGACCGCACCACTCACTCCAGCCTGGGCCACACAGCGAGACTCTACCTCAAAATAAAAAGTTAAAAAAGAAGAAGAAAACTACGCAGACAGATGGATGCTTCACAAATACGACGGAGAAGCTGTCAATTCACACTGGGTCAAAAATGAGTAACCAGAGAAATCGCCGTCACGAACTGGAACAAGAGCGCCGTGATGAACACACGGTTGATGCTGAGCCGATGCAGCATGCCGGGAAGTAGAACAGGGCACGTAACTCCCAGGAAGGAGGAGACATCATCCTCTCCAGCACTGCTCTCAAATCCCCACGCTCCCCCTCACGGGAGCCTCTACACCACTGAGGTTACATCTGCCTGCTGCTCAGAGTCCACCCGGCCCTGGGCTCACTCTCAGCGTCCACCTTCCTGAACCCTCCCTCTCATTCACTCAGGACATCAGCACTGGCCTTCCCTCCACCCCAGCTCCTGCCCAGACTCATCCTGGGGCTTCAAGTCCACAAAGAACCTCCCAGCCCATCCCCAGCCCTTCCCCAGGTGGAACGTCCATACCGAGTTCCCCTTTAGTTCTCACGGGACCCGGCGGACAGAACAGATTCTGTGTGCCCATGACCGCCAGGAGCATGCAGGTGGGAGGGCTGACACGGCGGTCCCAGGGTCCCCCAGTGCCCCAGGTGAAGCCCTGTCCGAAGAGCACTAAGCCGTGGTTTCCGTGCTAGGCCTCACTAACACCCGCCTGATGGTGCCGCCCTGGCAGCCACAAGAGTCCAGCGCCCGTGGAAGCCGCAGCCGGGGCACCACTACCCATCCCTCGCAGACCAAAAGCAGACACCTCCATGTTCTGCGTGAGGGCGTGGGAAGCAGAGAGGCTGCTGCCTACCAGAGTGAGGGGCTCCTTCAAGGGAGCGCGCGTGGAATGGGTGGTGAGGCGAGGGGGCCCTTCCCGAGGCGGATCCTTCAAGGGAGCGCGCGTGGAATGGGTGGTGAGGCGAAGGGGCCCTTCCCGAGGCGGATCCTTCGAGGGAGCGCGCGTGGAACGGGTGGTGAGGCGAAGGGGCCCTTCCAGTGGAGCGCTGGCCGACTACAGCCGCTCAGACGGGAGCCTCGCAGGCTCTGCCTTGTAGGCAGGCGAGGGAGGCTGACCTAACTGCTGCAACCCTAGAACTCAGGACTTTGACAAACTTGGGTTTGACAACACGAACTTGCCAAATTTCCAACATTTACAAAACTTGTGATGAGGCCGGCGGTGACATTAACTGTTACAGTCAACCCTAACACCCAACGCGACTGTATTTGGAGACGAGGCGTTTACAGAAGTAACTAAGGTCCAGTGAGGCCATGAGGGTGGGGCCCTGATCCAGCAGGATCAGTAACCTTTTAAGAAAAACACCAAAGGGCTCCCTCAGGTTCTCTGTCCACCATGTGAGGACACGCGAGCCAGGAGAGGGCCAGCACCGGAAGCCACTCTGCGGGACCCTGTTCACGGCCTTCTCTGCCTCTGCAACTGTGAGGTTCACTGGTAACGGCCTCAGACTCCACCCCACAACTACTCTACAAAACTACCACTCGCTGAGTTTTGCTGTGGCATCAAAGAACACCCACCATTATCTGAAAAACTGTTAAATACGCCTTCCTTTTCCAACAACAGATCTGTATGAGGCTGTATTTGTACTTCAACCAGAAGACCTTATCACAACAGACTCACATCTCCCTTAAAAGACAGAAGCGGGCCTGGCGTGGCTCACGCCGGTAATCCAAACATAAGAGGCCGAGGTGGGAGGATCACTTTGAGGTCAGGAGTTTTAAGACCAGCCTGGCCAACATGGTGAAACTCCATCTCTACTAAAAACACAAAAATTAGCTGGGCACGGTGGCGGGCGCCTGTAGTCCCAGCTACTCAGGAGGCTGAGGCAGGGGAATCACTTGAACCCGGGAAGTGGAGGTTGCAGTGAGCCAAGAACGCGCCACTGCACTCCAGTCTGGGCAAAAGGGCTCACTCTGTCTCAAAACAAAAAAGAAAGAACGAACTTGAGTCACGCACGGTGGCTCACACCTATACTCCCAGCACTTTGGGAGGCCCAGGCAGAAAAACTGCTTGAGGTCAAGAGTTCGAGACCAGACCTAGCAAAACAGGAAGACCGCTACAAAAAAAATAAAATCAAAAGGTTAGGCCAGGCGCGGTGGCTCACGCCTGTAATCCCAGCACTTTGGGAGGCTGAGGCGGGTGGATCACGAGGTCAAGAGATCGAGACCATCCTGGTCAACACGGTGAAACCCCGTCTCTACTAAAAATACAAAAAAAATATTAGCCGGGCATGGTGGCACGTGCCTGTAATCCCAGCTACTTAGGAGGCTGAGGCAGGAGAATTGCCTGAACCCAGGAGGCGGAGGTTGCAGTGAGCCGAGATCACACAAGTGCACGCCAGTCTGGGCGACAGAGCAAGACTCTGTCAAAAAAAGAAAAAAAAAAGACAGAAGCTGGACTTTCATATATGCTTCTACATTCAAAGAGATTTGGAGAACTAAAAATTCATTCTTCTAATCGTTTTTCCTTTTGGAACACAGAGGTTTTCTTTCATTTTCAAAAAAAATTTACATTAACACGTAACTGACTTGTTCAAGCTATTTTACTTTTATTTTTTGAGATGGAGTCTCCTCTGTTACCCAGGCTGGAGTGCAATGGCGCAATCTCTGCTCACTGCAACCTCCACCTCCTGGGTTCAAACAATTCTCCTGCCTCAGCCTCCCAAGTAGCTGGGATTACAGGCGTGCACCACCATGCCTGGCGAATTTTTTTTTGCATTTTTAGTAGAGACGGGGTTTCGCCATGTTGGTCACGCTGGTCTTGAACTCCTGACCTCGTGATTCTCCCGCCTTGGCCTCCCAAAGTGCTGGAATTACAGGCATGAGCCACCACACCCAGCCTATTCATGTCATTTTAAAATGAGTTAGTAAATAAGTATTCCTACATGTCAATTCTAACTTTTTAGTAAAAAAGCAATAAATAAATCACATTAACAAAGCTCCTTAAAACTCTCAAAAAATTTTTTTTTGAGACGGTCTCACTCTGTCAACTCAGGCTGGAGCACAGTGGCGCCATCTCAGCTCACTGCAACCTCTGCCTCCCAGGTTCAAGTGATTCTCCTGCTTCAGCCCCCTGAATAGCTGGGACTACAGGCGTGTGTCACCACGCCCAGCTAATTTTTGTATTTTTAGTAGCGGTGAGGTTTTACTGTGTTGGCCAGGCTGGTCTCGAACTCCTGACCTCAGGTGATCTACCCGCCTCGGCCTCCCAAAGTGCTGAGATTAAGGTGTGAGCCACCGTGCCCGGCCAAAACTCTCAATAATTTTTTTTCCCCAGTCTACACTATCTCGGAACGCTCAATAATTTTTAAGAGTACAAACAGGGTTCTGAGAGCAGAGGGTTTGAGAGCAGCTGGCTTAATGCCCGGCCACCATGCTGCTCAGAGAGCCCCATAAGAGACCTGGTCACCACTGAATTCAGCTCCTAGGATGGTGCCTGGCACTTTGCAGAAAGATGCACCATTTAGCACTTGCCAACATGAATCCGACTGCACAGAAACTGTGAGGCTGACCCCAGAGGGCTCCACCCAACACGGGGCGGGATCACCTCGGGCGAGTACCTGGGAGATGAAGTCCTTCTCCAGCTCCTCCTTGGGCTTGTCTGAGCACCTCGAAGGCTCCTCGCACTCCCCCTCAACACTGTGGTTCTGTGACAGGATCTCCGCGAGGTGGAACTGATGGTCTCCAGAGCCCATAGACGCCGCTGGGGAGAAGACAGCAGCACAGGTGAGCGCCTTGCCCGCCTGTCCCAACCACCCTGCAGAGACCGTGGACGCCTGGGGCACGGTCAGCCTCCCACATGGGTCCCCGCCGGGACACCCTACAACTCAAGCACGCAGGGGCACAGCTGGTGAGCCGCACACACTAATTCCAAGGGTTTTTTTTAAGGGGGAGTGTCTTTCTGAGGGACTGCTTGTCTTCCTGAACAGGGAAGTCTGTGAGGATTTGGAGAGCGCGAACTAGGAGACAGACACCCATCTCGTTAGGGTGGGGGGAGCAGCAGGACTCATCGGAGCTGGGTGCACGCCGGGCTCCACGGCTCCCGAAACGGGTGATGCCAAACCCTCACCTGCGTGAGTCAGCACAGCATCAAGGACCATGCAGGGGCAGTGCCGGCGGGACCTGGACAACGCAAGTCCCTCACGCTCCGCCTGCAGGGCCACGTGAAGCCGGGTGCGACACACACAGCCCAATAGACGGCGGCAGGCATCAGACCCAGGGTTTCCCCGAGAGAACTGGGGTGTGTCACCATTTCTCTCAATCTTTAGTCTCCAATTAGTCAAACTTTAAAACAAAAGGCAATAGCCAGGGTTCAATCAATCCAGACGGGGAGCAGTGTAGCCCAAGGCTGGGGGCCCGAGGGCCGGGGGTCCAGGGCAGGTAGCCTCTAGGAGGGCAGCCACAGAGCCTGCGTGGCTGGACACACAGGGGCGCACCACGCACAGCCCATGCACAGAACAGGCAGCTGCGGAACGTGGAAGACCCCTGGTGGCAGGCACCTCATTGAGTGAGGGAATGACGGAGCTGCCTGGGTGCGCCTGGACCTTCAGTGACCATGGCACCCCTGGAGGAGCCATGTAGGGAAAATAGGGACGGCAATGCCGTCTTTGGAGACTGGGGGGTGGACGAGTTTTACGCCGTGAAGAGATGCAGCCCTACACCTGGCCCACGGGAGCGCAGCAAGGGAAGAAGGTACAGTCACCGGGACACTCCGCCCTGTGGGCCCAGACAGGGGCCAGCAGGCGGCCTGGGGCCTCGATGCCCCTCGGGCAAGCAGCATCGGCGCAGGGAGGTGCAGGGAACCAGGGTCTGCCTGTCTCCCCCGCTCCACCTTCTCCAGCCTGCATCCCTCAGCAAGCCCCTCCTTCCCAGCACCCCGGCAAGATGAGGTGGCCCTCAGCTTGGTGCAGGCCCACGCCTGGGTCCTCTGCTGGGGGTCCGGGCTCTGACGATGGTCTCGGGTGGCTTGGGCTCCCTGCCTCTGCTAGAGAACAGGAAGACGGAGTCCTGACCATGCCCCACAGCTCCATCTGAGTGGGTGGGAGCTGGAACACCCTGGACTCTGGAAGCCAGTGTGCCGGTCAGGGCTCAGCCAGGCCCGGCGGGCATTCTGTCTCTCACAGCCACAAAGGCCTTGGCAGACCTGGTTGGGGGGAGGAGGGAGGAAGGTACCTGCTGTTGTCTGCAAGCCAGGCTCCCCGGGGCACAGGCCGTGTGCAAGGCAGGAGACCACGCGAGGGCTCTGCCTCCCCGGCGAGGAGGCCTGCGGAGGAAGAGAAGCAGGGTTAGCTCGGCCGGTCCAAGTCCTGCTGCTGGAAGTCACAGGGCACAGCCAAGAGCAAGCACTGCTCAGAGCCCGTTCAGTGAGCAGGGAAGGGGCTTTGTCTCCGCCTCTGAGGGCTGGAGGGCACTGGGCGCAGCACACGCGTGGGGCCGCCACTGGTGCCACCTCCCACCCAGGATCGCTTGCAGGGTGAAGGCTGTCTCGCCCCAGGCAGGACATGCATCGTGTGACACTGAAAACCGCCCACAAACAGGCCTCTGTCCTGACCCATGCTGCAACCAGACGAAGCTCAAGAACAGCATGCGCTGGGGGAGAAGCCAGACACCAAAGGCCACGGCGGAGGGTCCACTGACACAGAACGTCCAGAACAGACCAGAGGCCACGGCGGAGGGTCCACTGACACAGAACGTCCAGAACAGACCAGAGGCCACGGCGGAGGGTCCACTGACACAGAACGTCCAGAACAGACCAGAGGCCACGGCGGAGGGTCCACAGACACAGAACGTCCAGAACAGACCAGAGGCCACGGCGGAGGGTCCACTGATACAGAACGTCCAGAACAGACCAATCCACAGACAGAAAGGGGCTCGGGGGGCCGGGGGCCAGGGAAAGGGACGGTGGGAGAGTGACTGTAATGGGGATGACAGAATGTTTTGGATTAGAGTCAAAAGCTGCGTGACCGTGGATACACTAAAAATCAATGAATTATAAACTTTAAAGTAGGCGTATTTTATGTTTTATAAATTACCTCAATTTTTTTTATAAAAAGGCCAACAAAACCATAAGTTACCACTATTACAATGCTCGCTCTCTCTCTCTCTCTCTCTCTCTCTCTCTCTCTCTCTCTCTCTCTCTCTCTCTCTCTCTCTCCCCCTCTCTCTCTCTCTCTTTTTGAGACAGAGCCTTGCTCTGTCACCCAGGCTGGAGTGCAGTGGCACAGTCTCGGCTCACTGCAACCTCCGCCTCCCTGGTTCAAGTGATTCTCCTGCCTCAGCCTCCCGAGTAGCTGGGACTGCAGGCGCGCACCACCACGCCTGGGTAATTTCTGTATTTTCAGTAGAGACGGGGTTTTACCAAGTTGTCCCAGGCGGGTCTCGAACTGTTGACCTCAAGTGATCCGCCCACCTCGGCCTCTCAAAGTGTTGCGTGAACCGCCGCAGGAACCCACAACGTCGCTCATTACATAAACACAAAACCCCTCAACAAAAGACTGGCAAACTGAATCCAGCAACATATAAAGATGATCATAAGCCACGAACAGCAAAGATTTATCGCATGGATGCAAGGTTGATTCAACACCAAAACTCAATTACTATAATACACCACATCAATAAAATAAAAAACCAAAACATAGAATCATCTCAACACGTCCAATTCACCAAAATCCAACACCCTTTCATAACGAATAATACCCAACAAACTCGGAACAGAAGGGAACGTCTCAACCTGACAGAGCATCTAGGGAAAACCATGCTCAGCACTGCCCTCAACGGTGAAAGGCTGGACGCACGCCCTAAGCCACCACGCATACAACGTGTACTCTCGCCTCTCAGCACTGCCCTCAACAGTGAAAGGCTGGACGCACGTCCTAAGCCACCACGCATACAACGTGTACTCTCGCCTCTCACGCGCCACGGAGAGCTGCAGGATGCAGTCAGTGCAAGAACACGAAATAAAAAGAACCAAGACTGGTAAGGAAGCCGGGCACGGGGGCTCACGCCTGTAATCCCAACACTTTGGGAGGCCAAGGTGGGTGGATCACCTGAGGTCAGGAGTTCAAGACCAGCCTGGCCAACGTGGTGAAACCCTGTGTCTATTAAAAATACCAAAAAATTAGGTGGGCATTGTGGCATGTGCCTGGTAATCCCAGGTATTTAGGAGGCTGAGGCAGGAGAATTGATTGAAAGACAGAGGTTGTAGTAAGCCAATCTGTGCGACTGCACTCCAGCCTGGGCAACAGAGCAAGACTCCATTTCAAAAAAAAAAAAAGGCCAGACACGGTGGCTCATGCCTGTAATCCTAGCACCCTGGGAGACCGAGGCAGGCAGATCACGAGGTCAAGAGATCAAGACCATCCTGACCAACATGCTGAAATCCCGTCTCTACTAAAAATACAAAAATTAGCTGGGCATGGTGGCGCGCGCCTGTAGTCCCAGCTACTCGGGAGGCTGAGGCAGGAGAATCGCTTGAATCCAGGAGGCAAAGGTTGGAGTGAGCCAAGATCGCGCCACTGCACTCCAGCCTGGTGACAGAGCAAGACTCTGACTCAAAATAAAAAGAAAGATTGGTAAGGAAGAAGTAAAACTATCTCTGTGCTGGTGCTGGTGACACGATCTAAAAAACTATTCAAACTAAAGTGAGTTCAGCAAGGTTGCAGTAGACAAAATCAATACATAAAAATCTATTTTATTGGCCGGGCGCGGTGGCTCAAGCCTGTAATCCCAGCACTTTGGGAGGCCGAGGCGGGTGGATCACGAGGTCAAGAGATCGAGACCATCCTGGTCAACATTGTGAAACCCCGTCTCTACTAATACAAAAAAATTAGCTGGGCACGGTGGCGCGTGCCTGTAATCCCAGCTACTCAGGAGGCTGAGGCAGGAGAATTGCCTGAACCCAGGAGGCGGAGGTTGCGGTGAGCCGAGATCGCGCCATTGCACTCCAGCCTGGGTAACAAGAGCGAGACTCCGTCTCAAAAAAAAAAAAAAAAAAAAAAAAAATCTATTTTATTTCTACGTAAAAGCAATGAACAATACAAAAAGAAAATTAAAAGAACAATTCCGTTTACAATAGCATCAAGAGAAGGATGAAAGGCGTACAGGCCTCTGAGTGGACCAAACATGTTGAAGGAAAGATCTGGGTGAACGAAAAGACATCCCGTGTGCACGGCTGAGAAGACAACATCAAGATGGCGTCACACCCGATCGATTCACAGACTCAGCACAGTCCCCATCAGAGCCCTGGCTGGCTTCATCGCAGAAAGCCACAAGCCGATTCCAAAAAGCATGCGGAAGCTCAAGATACCCAAAACAGCCCAAAGAATCTTGAAACAGAATACCTCCTGATTTCAAAACTCACCACAAAGCCACAGCAATCAAAACAGTGTGGCGCTGCCATAAGGATAGCGCAAAGACCAATGAAACACAACTGAGAACCCAGAAACAAACTCACACATTCACAATCAACAGGCGTCAAAGCAGTTCCACGGGGGAATGAACAGTCTTTAACAAACGGTGCCGGGACAGTTGATATCCACATACAACAGAATGGAGCTGGACCCCTACCTCACACCATATGTGAAAATTACCTCAAAATGGATCAAAGGTCTTAGATAGAGGAGCTAAAACCATACAACTTTTAGGAGAAAATATAGGAATAAATATTTGTAAGCTTTTGATTGAACCTGCAGATGTGGGGGAAAAGAAATTGTGACCTAGGATTTGAACGGTTTCCTAGACAAGACACCAAGATGAAAAGTGACCAAAAAACAAAACACCAAACAGACAAACGACTTCACCAAAATTAAAAACTTCTGTGATTCAAAGGCCATCGAGAAAGTAAAAGGACAACCCATAACATCAGAGAGAACATCTGAAAAACCATCTATGTGCTAAGGACCTTGTTCTGAGAACATATAGAGAACTTTTACAACTCGATAAGGAAAGGACAATCCAACCGAGAAATGGGCAAAGGATCTGAACAGACATTTCTCCCAAGAGGACACACAAACGGGCAATGGCACAGGAGGAGATGCTCAGTGCATCATCAGGGAAAAGCAAGAAAATCCGCACTGGGACCCCACTTCCTCCTCAGAGAACAACGACACTCAGACAAATAGCGACGAGTGCGGACAGGAACGCGGACAAATCGGAAGTCCCCTGCCCCACTGGTGGGAACATAAACTGCTGCAGCCACTCTGGAAAACGGTCCAGCAATTCCTCCAAAAGGTAAACGGTATTTAACCACACGACCAAGATTAGGGTCCGAAAATCCAACAGCTGACAAACACCAAACAAGGGACTTGCGATCGGACAAAGGAAGGAAGCGCTGACATTACCACGTGGACGGACCCTGAAGGCGCCACGCTCCCGAAAGCAGCCAGACACCAAAGGCCACGTATCGTATGACTCATTTCATTTCTAATGTCCAGGGCAGGCAAATCGTGGACACAGAAAGTAGATTCCTGGTCGATAGGGGTTGCGGGTAGATGTGGGGTCGGGGAGTGACCACTAAGGGGTGTGGGGTTCCTTTTGGGGTGATGAAAATGTCCTAGAATTGACTGTGATGGTGGCCATACAACTTGGGGGATGCACGAACAACCACTGAACTGCACGCATTTGAATGGCTGAACTGCACGGGAAATGAATTATACCTCAGCAAAGCTGCTGCCAAAAAGCGTAGATTAAAATATTTAATGAAGTTTAAACACCTATTCAGTAAGATTTTCAACACCGATTTCTTCACGGGTCCTCAAGTAACACCTCAGAGGTGGCACGCTCATTCCCCGCCTAAGAAAAACAAGGCAAGACGCTCAAGGAGACAGTGAGCCACCCGAGCTCACACGGCAAGTGCACCGTCAGGCTCAGGCCGGCGGCCCGCACACCCTTCCAGCCCGGCACTTCTGGGGGCACGAAGGGTGGCACAGTCGACCCCTGAACAACGCGGGGGCTGTGGGTGCCAGCCCGGCACACAGGTAAAAACCCACGCGTCAACTTCCGCCTCCCCAAAGCCCCACTGACAGCCTCCTGCTGTCATACACAGCTGACACACATGTATTTCCTATGTTGTATGATGTTCTGTTTTCTTACCAAGAAAGGCAACTACAGAAAAGGTGGAGACAACTGTGAGGAAGAGAAAGTGTATTTCCTATTCAGTGAGTGAAAGGGGATCATCCTAAAGGTCTTCGTCCTGGTCACCTTCACGTTGAGGAGGCTGAGGAGGAGGGGGGGAGGGGTTGGCCTTGCTGTCTCGGAGTGGCAGAGGTGGAAGGAAATCCGCGTGTAAGTGACCCATGCAGTTCAAACCCGTGAAGTTCAAGGGCCAAGTATATAGCAGTGTGTATCGGAGCCGTGAAGGGGGCTGGGGCGGCCACCGGCCCTGGGCTGACCGCAGCAACGAGGCTGGCGAGGACCAAGGAGAACCTCAGCCTCTAAGCGGACAGTGACATGCCCCATCCAGCTGCAGAAAGGCTAGCTCCACGGTGGCAGAGGGCAACCAGAAGACAGAGGGAAGGAAGAGCCACAGCAGGCCCCGGTGGGAAGGGGCATGGGGACGGGAACAGACAGGCGGGCAGAGCGCCTGGCGGTTGCAGGAACAACTCACACCTCCTGCCCTAGGGTCGGTCGGGTCTGGCAGAGATGGCCTCACGTCTTTCCAGGAAACGGCAGGGGGCTACCAGCCCACGACCACTCTGCACAGCCACATGCGGCGTGACGCCCCAGGGAGAGCACCCTAAGCGACCTCTGAAGTCACCCTCGGCCCTCTCTACTACCCTCTGGGTAGGGGTCAAGGGGAGGCTCTCTGGGCAGTGGTTCCCGCCTCAGTCGGGGGCTGGCTTTCCATTCCGGCAACCAGGAGCCCAGCAAGGGGAGGGCAGGCAACGACATCGGATGAGGCCCAGTCTGGATGGTGAGCTGACATCAGCCCCCCAGGCTGGAGGTCCACACAAGAGTGAAATCACATCTGGCCCCAGGAGAGGTGGTCCGCGGGGTCTGAGGAGGATCTGGCCCTTATCTGACTTGCCATTTAACAGGGGAGCTGAGGCAGAGCGGGGCAAAGAGGGAAGCAGCTGGGGACAGCAGAAAGAGCTACCAACAGCGAGGCCGTGAGCAGCCTGGGAGTCCCAAGTTCACTTCCAGGTGACTCCGAGTTCCTTGAACTTACCGTGGAATACAGACCTCGCGGACCTTCTTCCCTCCCGCTGCCCTGAGGGCGTCCAGGGGCCGCACTTCCCTCCCCAAGAACACACTGAGGTTTCCCTGAGTTCACTCCCAGGAGAGCCAAAGGCCTCTGTTTTGTCAAAGTGGACGCAGGAAAAAGATGGGGAGCAGGCCAAGGGTATCCCAGGTAACAAAAAAGAGAAGGGAGTACAAGCGGCACCCTAGAAACGAGGTCCAGAGGCGAGCAGGCCACAGACCAGGGCGGCCACCAGGGTCCTCAGCATGAAGACTGCGCCAGAGGCCCGGGTGCGGAGCACAGGACGGCCCTTCCGCGAGGGCAGCCTCCGATTCCTTGGCAGCCCCCAAAGCTGTAGAGTGTGCCAGAAAACAGAAGGGGCCACCCTTCGAAGCTTAACCCAAAATCACACGGCAGCAGGTTTCATTCGCCAAGATGGCTGCACCCACACCTCCCATGCCACAAGCTCTCCTCCGGGGGCGACTGGGACAACCTCCTTCCAAGAGCCATCCTTGACCTTCTCCCCACCCACACCAACTACAGAGCCAGGCCCTTGCTGGACCGCCCAGCAGCCACTCCTCCACCTGACCAACGCTCCCAGAGCGCCCACTCCGCTAACCCGAGAAACAAGTTCCACCTGCCTCCACCCACACGGAGCTACCAGTTTTGGACACAGATAAACAAGTGGATGCCTACGGGACCGAGAGGAGAAAACAGGGCCAGGGGCTCCGCAAGTGGGGGTCGGGGAAGGCCAGGGGGCCTGAGGAGGGGTGGAACCACTCGCTGGCACCCCCACAAGGGGCAGAGTGCTCCAGCAAACGAAGGAGCCCAGGGCCCTAGAGAGGGGGCGGCTCGGTGGGGACCACCCCACAGGGCTGGGGGTCTCAGCAAAAGGAGCACTGTCCCAGGGACCACAGAAAGTCACGGAGGCCTTCAGGCGGGAGCGACAGACCGCGCTCTTAGGTTTCTACGAGATCAATCTGGCGTCTCTGAGAACAGCACGCAGAGTTCCCGCCTGCCACTGTGGCACTTACCATTATTCCGAGATAATGACACCAGGATGAAGCAGCTAATACTGATCACTTGCTACTGAGTTACAAACTGCCATTCTTACGGGTGAAAAACAGTGGAGCGCTGTCAACTCCACAAGGCTCAACTTCCATGCACGAGCCACTATGGCAGGACCTCATCAGACCTCCGAGCCCTGAAGGTCGACCATGGGCTTCCCCTGTCAGAGATGAGGACGAGGAAGTTCTGGGCCGTCCGGCGACCCGCCCAGGCCCCCGCAGAACAAGCCCGGTGGTCAAGGGGCCGCCATGGCTCCCCACACTCAGCGCCGTCATGCCTGCTGGTCCCAACCCATCCACGTCTCTCTCTGACCAGACTCTGCATCACTGTAGGACAGGCTCTGTCTGCTCCATTCACTCCCGGATCCTCAAGGCCGAGGACAGAGCGAGACCTCCTTAGAAAATCAAATCAAGCTGGCGCGGTAGCTCACGCTGGTAATCGCAGCACTTTGGGAGACCGAGGCGGGTGGATCACGAGCTCAGGAGTTCAAGACCAGCCTGGCCAACACGGTGAAACAAAATACAAAAATCAGCCAGGTGTGGTGGCGGGCACATGTAATCCCAGCTAGTCAGGAGGCTGAGGCAGAGGAGGTTGCAGTGAGCCGAGATCAAGCCACTGCACTTCAGCCTGGGCGACAAAGCAACACTCCATCTCAAAAAATAAATAAATAAGATCAAATCCACTCAACAGGGCACCACCCGAAACTGTAAGACAGGGTTGCCAGGAGCACCCAGACAACGAACCGCTGTGCGCACCTGAGGAGGAGCGCAGTCCGAGGAGGGCAGAACCAACGGCCGCACGCAGCTCGGGGGAGGCTGGCTGGGGAGGCTGACTTGCGCCGTCCCGGACACACAGCCACCTGCGAGGCCGTGTGCTGCCCAACGCCACCTCACTCCCAGGAGAGATGCCAGGAGCACACACTCACTCGGCCACCACGTCTCTGAAGGGCCACTGGGAGATGGAGTTTCCGCCTCCGACGCTGGAGGACAGCCACCACCCGAGCGGGGACTCGGCCTCCGTAACCATCTCAAGGAGAACTAGCTCTCCACGAAGGAACTGGCTGGGGACGCCTGGCCGGGCATCGACACAGCTACACCGTCCCTGGCACAAACACAGGGCCTGTTACTGCCCCTTGAGGAGGTCACCAGGGGCAGACAACGCCCACCCGCGTGCCGCCCAGACACAAACACGCAGCGCGGCCCCACGGCCAGGCCGCATGTCCCACCCCGGCTTCCCACGAGGTGGCTGTGCCCGGCTGGGTGGGCACCTCCTCCCCTGCGCCCTGCGGCCCAGAGACAGGGCCCAGCTCCTAAACCCGCCTGCCCGTCGTCACTTCTGCGCACAGAGCAGTCAGGGATGGAGCCCCGTTTGCGGAGGCCCTCGCCGCCGCCGTACCTTCTTCGCCCACGTTATCTCATTCTGTCTCCACCGGGACCCTGTAGGGCGAAGGCGAGTCCGCACACGCTCATCCACGCCGCAGAGTCAAAAAACGCTCCGAAGGCGGACGTTTCTTCGTTGTGGTCTGACCCGACGCCAAGCTCTTATCCTAGACGGTCCTAGGTGGGCTCGATCCGACATCACCGTCCGACACCGCACAGATCCTCAGATCGCAAAAGTCCCGGACTCCAATACAGGCTGGCCCCGGAGATTCCGGGCGAAGGGTCCTGGACGAGGGCGGAGGCTCCAGAAGTTACTTCGCGGCCGGGCCAGGCTGCTCCAACTCCGCCGAGATCGGCCCCGGCGCCGCCTAGGCCCCGGCAGACCCACCCACCCCGCGCGCGAGCTGCGCCGGGCGGGTACGCGTCGGGAGTTCGAGTCCCGCCCGGGGTCGGACCCGGCCCCGCCGGGGGCACTGGCGGCGGCGGAAGCGCGGCGGGTCCGCGGGGATCCCGGCGGGGAGCGCGGGGCGCCCGGCGGCCCCGGCACTCGGCGAAGTTGGCAAACGCGCAGGGAACGGAGGCCTGCGCTCCGCGGGGCCGGGCCGGGAACGGGAGCAGGACGCCGGAGCGGGGCCGCGCGCCCCCCGGACCCCGCCCCCGCCCCCGCCCCGCGTCCCTCCCCTCCCCCACCGCGGCCCCCGCCCGCCCCGCGCCGCCGCGCATGCGCACTGCAGCCCGCGATGTGGCAGCCGAGGGGGGGGCCGGGCCGGGGGCGGCCGCCGACGGAGCCCCGCGCCCCTCAGGCCCCGGACGGGCCAGGCGCCCCGGCCGGCCACAGAGCTCCAGAGCGGTGCTCTCCACCCCCGGGGCCCACGGCGAGGCCCAGCCACGGCGGCGGGGGACGCGGGCGCGCGGGGGCGGGGGGCCGGCTCCCCCGGCCCGCTCACTCACCTCCGCCATGGCCGTGTGTGCGCGGGAGGCGGCGGCCGCTCCGGGATCCCCGGATGCGGGTCCGCGCGCTGATTGGCTACGGCGCCGGGAGGGCGGGGTCGGGGCGGAGCCTGGAGGGGGCGGAGAGCGGTCCGGGCGCGTAGTAGGGGCGCGGGCGCGCAGCCGAGCGTGTCCTCCCGGCGGTGCTCGCTGGACGCTGGGCTCGGCCTTGGCCCTGGCCGTGGCGGAGAACGATGCACTCCATAAAAATACAAGTTCCTGACGCCACCCCTGCGCGGGGGTCACGTGGTTCCGTGTGACCTCGCCAGTCCCACGGCTGCTCGCCGTTAACACCGCGCGTGGCAGACGGGGAAACTGAGGCCCAGGGCGACTGACCACCCGGAGCGTCAGTGACACAGCCGGAACTGGAGCCCGGGCGGCGTGGTTCTGGAACTTTCTGCACTTTTGCCCCCGTGATGAGCAAAGTAGCCCGTCGAGGAACGAGTTGGGGAGCTGGCGAATCGGAGGGCTTTTAGACCCTGCAGTCCGGGCCGGGCGCGGGGGCTCACGCCTGTGATCCCAGCACCTGGGGAGGCCGAGGCGGGCGGATCCCCTGAGGTCAGGAGTTCAAGACCAGCCTGACCAACATGGTGAAACCCCGTCTCTTATTATTTTACTTATTTATTATCTTTTTTTTTTTTTTTTTGAGATGGAGTTTCGCTCTTGTTACCCAGGCTGGAGTGCAATGGCGCGATCTCGGCTCACCACACCCTCCGCCTCCTGGGTTCAGGCAATTCTCCTGCCTCAGCCTCCCTAGTAGCTGGGATTACAGGCATGTGCCACCATGCCCAGCTAATTTTTTGTATTTTTAGTAGAGACGGGGTTTCACCATGTTGACCAGGATGGTCTCGATCTCTTGACCTCGTGATCCACCTGCCTCGGCCTCCCAAAGTGCTGGGATTACAGGCGTGAGCCACCGCGCCCGGCTATTTTTTGTATTTAAAAAAAAAAACCTGCAGTCCGTCGTTGTTCGCTGATTGAACATGTCTAGAACACGTGCACGTTCTGATCCTGTGCCAGGCTCCCGGGGAAGGGTCTGAGGGAGACAGAACTAACGCCTGTCTTCAGGGCGCTTAGAGTGGAGGATGGGAAGGCAAGGACTCACCACACTTTAAATTTGAGACAGATTAAGTGTCGTGAATCTTCAGGGCACACGATGCACAGAGAGGGGAGGAAGCAGGGGGGTCTGTGACGAGGCAGGGGCCAGGTGGGAGATGCGGGGCCTGGACCAGAGTGCAGAGAGACTTGGGAACGTGGACAGCACGGGACTCGGTGATGGAGGGAAGCTGGAGAAAGAGTGAAGCATGACCTCCAGATGTGTGGCCTGCACAGAGGCGTGGAGGGCCGTTCCACCTGAGACCCAAAGTAGGGACATGGTGACAGAAAGACTCAATCGCGTTTCCCAGTGATCAGCCAATGAAAAGTGAGGACTTGACATGCACCACCCTGGATGCCTGATACAAAAGCATCACTCAGTCCTCTGAGAGTTCAACTGGGAGAGAGAAGAACCACTCTGGAGGGGTCTATCCTCACTCCGTTTCGGGGGTTGATGTCATTCTGGCCCTCGTGTTCAAGAGTCCTCCCTGATTTGTGCGACAGTTGGTTCATTCATCTATTACCCGTTTATTATTATTCATTCGGTGGACTAAACATGCATCTTATGCAGTCCTCACCTGGGTGCCGAGTAGCCAGAGGTCAGTGAAGCAGGAAGATGCATGAACAGGTGTCAGAGTGGGGTGCTGTGCTGTCACAGGCGGAGGGCTGGAAGACAAGGGCTTGAGTCTGCCTGGAGCAACCAGAGAAGATTGCTAAGAGACAGCTTGGCAAGAGTCATCACACAGATGTTAAATGAGGGCCTGGGTGAACAGAAGGTATTGTGGCCTGGCACGGTGGCTCACACCTGTAATCCTAACACTTTGGGAGGCAGAGTTGGGAGGATCACTTGAGTTCAGGAGTTCAAGACCAGCCTGGGCAACATGGTGAAACCCTGTCTCTACTAAAAATGCAAAAATTAGGGGCCGGGCATGATGGCTGGAGCCCGACATGGTAGCTCATGCCTGTAATCCCAGCATTTTGGGAGGCCGAGGCAGGCAGGTCACAAGATCAGATCAAGAACATCCTGGCTAACACGTTGAAACCCTGTCTACTGAAAATGAAAACGATTCGCTGGATGTGGTGGCGTGTGCCTCTAATCCCAGCTACTCAGGAGGCTGACGCAGGAGAATCTCTCAGACCTGGGAGATGGAGGTTGCAGTGAGCTGAGATGACACCACTGCCCAGGCAACAGAGCAAGATTCTGTCTCAAAAAAAAAAAAAAATTAGCCAGGTGTGGTGGTGGGCGCCCGTAATCCCAGCTACTTGGGAGGCAGAACTAATGCCTGAGGGAGGCTGAGGCAAGAGAATCGCTTGAACCCGGAAGGTGGAGGTTGCAGTGAGCTGAGATCACGCCACTGCACTGCAGCCTGAACAAAAGAGTGAAACTCCATCTCAAAAAAAAGCACACAGAAAACTGATGAAGTGAACAAGGCAGTGAGTGTTAGCAGCTAGTTTGGACATGGGTATGGAGGTTTTTTGGGTTTTTTTCCTTTTTTGAGATAGAGTGTTGCTCTGTTGCCCAGGCTGGTGTGCACTGGCGTGATCTTGGTTCACTGCAACCTCTATCTCCTGTGTTCAAGCAATTCTCCTGCCTCAGCCTCCTGAGTAGCTGGGACTACAGGTGTGCGCCACCATGCCTGGACGACTTTTGTATTTTTAGTGGAGACGGGGTTTCACCATGTTGACCAGGATGGTCTCGATCTCTTGGCTGCAAGTGATCCGCCCACTTCGGCCTCCCAAAGTGCTGGGATTACAGGCGTGAGCCACTGCGCCCGGCCTACTGCTGTTTATTTTCTGAGTGTTACTTCATGTTTTATGCTCATAGAATAATTGCAAGAATCAGTATAGTAGAAACCCTCCATACTGGCCGGGCGCGGTGGCTCACGCCTGTAATCACAGCACTTTGGGAGGCCGAGGCGGGTGGATCACGAGGTCAAGAGATCGAGACCATCCTGGCCAACATAATGAAACTCATCTCTACTCAAAAATACAAAAATTAGGCTGGGCGCGGTGGCTCACGCCTTTAATCCCAGCACTTTGGGAGGCCGAGGCGGGTGGATCACGAGGTCAAGAGATCGAGACCATCCTGGCCAACATGGTGAAACCCCATCTCTACTAAAAATACAAACATTAGCTGGGCATAGTGGCGCGCGCCTGTAGTCCCAGCTACTTGGGAGGCCGAGGCAGGAGAATTGCTTGAACTTGGGAGGCGGAGGTTGCAGTGAGCCGAGATGGCGCCAGTGCACTCCAGCCTGGTACCTGGTGACAGAACGAGACTCTGTCTCAAAAAGAAAAAGAGAGAAAGAGAGAAGGAAAGAAAGGAAAGAAAGAAGAAGAAAGAAAAAGAGAAAGAAAGAAAATAAAGAGCAGTGAGCCTTGAGCGGAGACCTTAGGAGGAGAGGCAGGGGAGGGAGCCCCGGCACTGGCGCAGCAGTTTGACCGGACGCATCGTTGGAGGAGATGCCCCGTGTGCGCCTCCACTCCAGGATCCCTGTTCCTTCTCCGCCTGGTTTTCACGGTCGGCGGGCAGCTTTCACATTTGACGGAGGCGTGGTATCCCCGGGACTTCTAGCAATGACTGTTGCTGAAATAAATTCTAGGGAGAGGTTTTTCCCATTTAAGCCACTTGGCCTTATGATGTTGATGTGCTCAGGTGCAAGCCATTGAGTGTCACGTTTCTTGGGACGTGATGAACTATTCCAAGCTATACAGGAAAATCATCTTGTATTTCTGGGAAGTTTTCTTAAATTATAAATTTAAATATTTGCTTGTTCAATTATTTTGTTTCTCTTCTTTGAGACTACCGTTTTTATGTATGTAGTGTGGCCTTTTTCTAGTTTTCAGATGTACTGTCTTCTCCCAGGCGCTTTATGACGACCTGTTATTTTCATGTTGTATTGGGCTAGCTTCTGTCAACCCTGCCTTCCATTACATCTTCTGATGTCTGTTCTCCTTAAGGCAGTTTAGACTTCATTTTAACCAATTTAAGCTTTTATTTTTCCTTCCCTTTCTTTCCTGACTTCTGCAACCTCATGTTTACCTCCTCGTTTCCTTTCCATATATTCCATGAACTCCTGTATTCCTGCTTTTAACAATTTATTTACATATTTGGTAAGTTTTATTTTTTATTATTATTTTTTTTGAGACAGATTGCAGTGGCGCAGTCTCAGCTCACTGCAACCTCTGCCTCCTGGGTTCAGGTGATTCTCCTGCCTCACCCTCCCAAATAGCTGGAATTACAGGCACCCACCATCATGCCAGGCTAATTTTTGTATTTTTAGTAGAGACGGGGTTTCACCGTGTTGGTCAGGCTGGTCTTGAATTCCCAACCTTGTGATCCGCCCACCTCAGCCTCCCGAAGTGCTGGGATGACAGACATGAGCCACTGCACCTGGCCTACATTTGGTGATTTTTAAACAACGCTTATTTTTTCTGTGACATCTTTATTTCAATCCTTTCCTTTCCTTTCTCGTCTTTGAATAAGGGTGATCTCCCTAAACCGGCCTTTATTAAGAGGTGATGGGATGAGCAAGCCAGGGCCCTGCTCCTGTTAAGAGGAGTTCTCCTGTGACACAGGGTGTGTGACTGAGCTCCTTCAGCCTCTGTTGGCCCGTAAGGAAGGCTGGCACGAGTTGTTCGGAGGGCAACTTCATGCCAGCGCCCAGTTTACTGAAAGGTCCTTCCTCCTGCAAATACGATTTCCCGTGGCAGTTGCTCATTCAGCCTGCATTCCTTTCTGCCTGCGGTTTCATGCCACACCGAACCTACAGAAAGTCCTCCTGCCAGCCTGTGCAGCTGCGACTAATACTCTGAGAAGGAGTTATCGGTGTTGCCTCCAGAGCGTGGACGTATTTTGGAAAAGTGTCCTACCAGCTTTGCCTGAGATCTGAGCCCACAGACACCCTTGCCCAGGATTTCCCACACCCTTAGTAACCTGCCCTTGATTGTCCATTTGTTTTATTATTAGTTCAAGGTCGCAGATGTCATCACGCTTCTCCCGAGGTGGGTGTGGCCATCTCCCTTTCTCATTCTCGTAGTTTCTTTTGGACCACGACACCTGTCGGACCCCGCCAGTGTGTTTCTTCATTCCCTGGTTGGTGGACGTTCTGGCTGCCTCGTTTTTCGCAGCAGCTGTCACTGCCTCGGTATCATATCTATCTCCCTGTCTGTCTATGGAGACTGAATTTTGGTTAATGTATTTGTGTTTTTCCTAAACAAGAGCAAAGCAATTTTTTCCAGTACGAAGCCGACTAATCTTGTTGCCAAAAGTCAAGATGAGTCCAACGGTGTAGAAGCGTCATTTGAAGCTGTGCTGCCCGTGGTGAATCCAGGAACAAACTGGTCCGTTGAAAAGAAGCCGTGAAATTCAACACGAAGTTATTTCTCAAAGATACATGTAGACCGGAACAGTGGCTCACGCCCAGAATCCCAGCACTTTGGGAGGCTGAGGCGGGCGGATCGCAAGGTCGGGAATTCAAGACCAGCCTGACCAACATGGTGAAACCCCGTCTCTACTAAAAATACAAAAATTAGCTGGGCATGGTGGTGCATGCATGTAATCCCAGCTACTCAGGAGGCTGAGGCAGGAGAATCACTTGAACCCAGGAGGTGGAGGTTGAGTGAGCCGAGATCCCAGCACTGCACTCCAGCCTGGGTGACAGAGCGAGACTCCATCTCAAAAAATATGTGTTTGTGTATGTGTGAAATGTATCCCTAAGGCTGAATCAGAATATCAGAATGCTGCTGATCTTTCACAAGACTTTGGACACTTCAACTGATTTAAAATATGTGTTTTGTTTTGAAGGTTACTAGTGCCGGAAGTCCCAGTCCAGCTATCATTTACTCATGGAATTGTGTAATTTGAGCTACCTGGTGGGTGGCTAGCTACACAGCACTCGCTATGCGCCTTAGGAAGAGCCAAGCTCTAAGAGTGCTAATCCGCCTCGGTCTCTTCCTGGTGCTGTAACAAATCACCACAGATCCCAGGGCTGGAAAGAGCATGTTTATTATCTGGAAGTCAGAATTTCCACTGTGCAGACACCAAGGCATGGTCAGAGCCTCCAGAGGCTCTAGGGGGACGATCTTCCTCCCTCTTCACAGACAGCAGCTGGTCATTTTGCTTTGGCATCACTGTGCCTTCCACTCCCAAAGACAAATTTCTCTCTACCTTCCTCTCAGAAGGATGTGCAATTACACTGCACCCATCCAGGTCCCCACGATCATCCCCCGAGGTCAGCACCCTGGATCACATCTGAAAAGTCCCTTTTGCCATATAAAAGAACATATTCACAGGCTTCAGAACTAGAACCTGGATATCTCTGTGGGCTGTTATTCAGCCCAACACGTAACGGAGCCAGCCTAATTTGGAAAACGCTGTCCGGCATGGTCACTGCTTTGCACACTTCCGGGGATGGAAACTCATCACCTCAACAGAGTTCGATTCTTGCTGGGTCCACCTGAGCATGTCCTTACAACTGCCTCTCCTGAAGATCTTCCCTCTGTTCCCAGCTGCAGTCACTAGAGCGACATGGAAAATGATGGTGTCCATCACGCAGCAGGTGCACTGTGGCCATTTCCCTCCCCACCGTCAGCACGGTTTACTCAGCGGTCTGTTGCCACATGCTCTGAGCGAGGTGGCCCAGCCTCCCTGAACCTCACTCTGTTCACATGCTTCATCCTCTTAGTGTTCAGAGTGATGAGGCTCTTTTTATTTTTTGAGACAGAGTCTTGCTTCGTTGCCAGGCGCCAGGCTGGAGTGCAATGGTGTGATCTTGGCTCACTGCAACCTCAGCCTCCCAGGTTCAAGTGATTCTCCTGCCTCAGCCTTCCGAGTAGCTGGGACTACAGGGGGCGCGCCACCATGACTTGCTAATTTTTGTATTTTTAGTAGAGACGGGGTTTCACCATGTTGGCCAGGATGGTCTCGATCTCTTGACCTCGTGATCCGCCCCCCTCGGCCTCCCAAAGTGCTGGGATTACAGGCGTGAGCCACCGCGCCCAGCAATGAGGCTCTTTTAACCTTTCCTTCTAACACCGTCCAGGTCTGGACCTCTAAGCACTCAATATATTTTCTTTACATTTTTTTCTTTTTAAAATGTGAATTTTAATTTCTTTCTTTTCTTTCTTTCTTTTTTTTTTTGAAACACAGTCTCACTCTGTCACCCAGGCTGGAGTGCAGTGGCACGATCTCGAGTCACTGCAACCTCCGCCTCCCGTGTTGTTCAAGAGATTCTCCCGCCTCAGCCTCCCAGTAGCTGGGATTACAGGCACCTGTCACCTGGCTAATTTTTGCACTTTTAGTAGAGACAGGGTTTCACCATGTTGGCCACACTGGTCTCAAACTCCTGACCTCAAGTGATCTGCTCACCACAACCTCCCAAAGTGCTGGGATTATAGGCAAGAGTCACCGTACCTGGCCCTTTAATTTCATTTATTTTTAATATTTTTTTTTGAGACAGAGTCTCACTCCATCACCCAGGTTGGAGTGCAGAGGTGCGATCTTGGCTTACCGCAACCTCTGCCTCCTGGGCTCAAGCGATTCTCATGCCTCCCCGAGTAGTTGGGATTATAGGCACGTACCACCACGTCCAGCTAATTTTCTTTTTTGTATTTTTAGTAGAGACGGGGTTTCACCATGTTGCCCAGGCTGTTCTCAAACTCCTGACCTCAAGTGATCTGCCCGCCTCAGCCTCCAAAAGTCCTGGGGTTACAGGCGTGAGCCACCGTGCCCGGCATAATTATTATTCTAATTCAGTGAAGCTGACACCTGGAATTATTTTTCTCAGCAGCAGCAAAGGTAAATGGCAGCTACCAGGAGGCACCACAGTGCAGAGGAGGTGTCCTGGCTGTGGGAAGGGGCGCTTAGGAAAGCTGGGAATCAGGGCTCCTGCATACCTCTGACCGCCCAGGAAGCCCACCTAGGCTCTCGACGTCACCGGTGCCGGCATGGGTCTGCAACAGCTAGCTCAGCTTGGCCGGCGGTCCTTCCGGTTCCGGCCAAGTTTGATTCTTCCTGTGAAGTCTTCGGTGAGCTCCCGCACTGACGATCTAACTCCTTCAGGAACAGTGCTTCAGATTATTTCCAAGAAAATCTCTGCCAGTGTAGACTCGCACTGCTGATCTGAACACTCACTCATGGGTGTAATGACCGAGTGTGGGAGCATTTTGCTGCCTTGGTCCTGCAGCCACAACACCGCCATCCATGGTTTTGGTGGCATCACCCATCCTTGGCCATGATGGAAAGATGGTTGCAGAGATGGGAGTAGGTGCAGGTTTAGGTGCAGGCACAGGTGTAGGTGCAGGCACAGGTGTAGGTGTGGACAGGTGTAGGTGTACGCACAGGTGTAGGTGCGGGCACAGGTGTAGGTGCGGGCACAGGTGTAGGTGCGGGCACAGGTGTAGGTGCGGGCACAGGTGTAGGTATGGCACAGGTGTAGGTGCGGACACAGGTGTAGGTGCGGGCACAGGTGTAGGTATGGCACAGGTGTAGGTGTAGGCACAGGTGTAGGTGTAGGCACAGGTGTAGGTGTAGGCACAGGTGTAGGTGCAGGCACAGGTGTAGGTATGGCACAGGTGTAGGTGCAGGCACAGGTGTAGGTATGGCACAGGTGTAGGTGTAGGCACAGGTGTAGGTGCAGGCACAGGTGTAGGTATGGCACAGGTGTAGGTGTAGGTGCAGGCACAGGTGTAGGTGCAGGCACAGGTGTAGGTGCAGGCACAGGTGTAGGTGCAGGCACAGGTGTAGGTGCAGGGACAGGTGTAGGTGCAGGCACAGGTGTAGGTGCGGGCACAGGTGTAGGTGTGGACAGGTGTAGGTGTAGGCACAGGTGTAGGTATGGCACAGGTGTAGGTATGGCACAGGTGTAGGTATGGCACAGGTGTAGGTGCAGGCACAGGTGTAGGTATGGCACAGGTGTAGGTATGGCACAGGTGTAGGTGTAGGCACAGGTGTAGGTGTAGGCACAGGTGTAGGTGCAGGGACAGGTGTAGGTGCAGGCACAGGTGTAGGTGCAGGCACTGGTGTAGGTGCGGGCACAGGTGTAGGTGCAGGGACAGGTGTAGGTGCGGGCACAGGTGTAGGTGCGGGCACAGGTGTAGGTGTGGACAGGTGTAGGTGTAGGCACAGGTGTAGGTATGGCACAGGTGTAGGTATGGCACAGGTGTAGGTGCAGGCACAGGTGTAGGTATGGCACAGGTGTGGGTATGGCACAGGTGTGGGTATGGCACAGGTGTAGGTGTAGGCACAGGTGTAGGTGCAGGCACAGGTGTAGGTGCAGGGACAGGTGTAGGTGCAGGGACAGGTGTAGGTGCAGGCACAGGTGTAGGTGTGGACAGGTGTAGGTGTAGGCACAGGTGTAGGTATGGCACAGGTGTAGGTATGGCACAGGTGTAGGTATGGCACAGGTGTAGGTGCAGGCACAGGTGTAGGTATGGCACAGGTGTGGGTATGGCACAGGTGTGGGTATGGCACAGGTGTAGGTGCAGGCACAGGTGTAGGTGCAGGCACAGGTGTAGGTGCAGGGACAGGTGTAGGTGCAGGCACAGGTGTAGGTGCAGGCACAGGTGTAGGTGCAGGCACAGGTGTAGGTGCAGGGACAGGTGTAGGTGCAGGCACAGGTGTAGGTGCGGGCACAGGTGTAGGTGCGGGCACTGGTGTAGGTGCGGGCACAGGTGTAGGTGCGGGCACAGGTGTAGGTGCGGGCACAGGTGTAGGTGCGGGCACAGGTGTAGGTGCGGCACAGGTGTAGGTGCGGGCACAGGTGTAGGTGCGGGCACAGGTGTAGGTGCGGGCACAGGTGTAGGTGCGGGCACAGGTGTAGGTGCAGGGACAGGTGTAGGTGCGGGCACAGGTGTAGGTGCGGGCACAGGTGTAGGTGCGGGCACAGGTGTAGGTGCAGGGACAGGTGTAGGTGCGGGCACTGGTGTAGGTGCGGGCACAGGTGTAGGTGCGGCACAGGTGTAGGTGCAGGCACAGGTGTAGGTGTAGGTGTAGGTATACATTTTCTCCTGGAAATATCTAAGCCCTGGCCAGGCATGGTGGCTCACATCTTTAATCCCAGCACTTTAGGAAATGGAGGCTGGAAGATCCCCTGAGGTCAGGAGTTTGATACCAGCCTGGCCAACATGGTGAAACGCTGTGTCTACAAAAAATACAATAATTATGCGGGACGTGGTGGCTCATGCCCCTAATCCCAGCTACTCGGGAGGCTGAGGCAGGAGAATCGCCTGAACCAGGGAGGTGGAGGTTGCGGTGAGCCGAGATGGCACCATTGGATTTCAGCTTAGGCAACAAGAGCAAAACTCCGTCTCAAAACAAACAAAATTAGCCAGACATGGTGGTACATACCTCTAATCCCAGCCACCCAGGAGGCTGAGGCAAGAGAATTGCTGGAACCCAGGAGTTGGAGGCCGCAGTGAGCGAAGACCACACCCCTGCACTCCAGCATGCGTGACGGGGCGACACTCCGTCTCACAAATATCAAAGCACCTTCACACTCTACAGTTTCAAAACCGGAATTCGTTACCCACTCCCGTATTTAAAAGAAAGCTCCTCTCCCACTGTTCCCTATCTTGGTAAGTGGTGACAGCACACTCTCCGCTTCCTTCACAAACCCCGCTATCTGATTATTTATTTTGAGACACAGTCTCACTCTGTCGCCCAGGCTGGAGTGCAGTGGCGCAATCTCAGCTCATTGCAACCTCCACCTCCCGAGTTCAAATGATTCTCCTGCCTCAGCCTCCCAAGTAGCTGGGATTACAGGCACCCACCACCACACCCGGCTAATTTTTGTATTTTTAGTAGAGATCGGGTTTCACCACATTGGCCGGGCTGGTCTGGAACTCCTGACCTCATGATCCACCCGCCTCGGCCTCCCAAAGTGCTGGAATCACAGGCGTGAGCCACCGCGCCCGGCCCCGATCCTTTATTTCACCCGGTCCTGACACTGTGCTTCCTGAAGCTCGCTGCACTCCAGCCACGTCACCCACCTCCAGGCTACAGAGTCACTGAGAGCACCACGGAAGCCGTCAGACCGTCTGTGGTTGGCAGAAGCGTGTCCAAGGCCATCCCCATCCTAGTCCCCAGGCCCGTGAGTAAGTCACCCTAGATGGAAAGAGACTTGCAGACGGATTACGGGTGCTGAGTTGGGAGTTGGCCTGATCGCCCCGGTGGCCCAGGGTCGTTACAGCGTTCTGGAGAGAGGGCGTGGGAGGGTGAGGGTCAGAGACTGGAAGAGGCTGTGCTGCGGGTTCTGAAGACGAAAGACCCCACCCCCCAGCCCCTTACCAGGGAGGCAAGTGCCTCCAGATGCCAGAAAAGGTGCGAAAGGGATTCTCCCCGGGGCCTCTGGAAGAACCAGCCCTGCTGATGATTTGAATTCAGCCCAGTGAGACTCACTGGGGACTCCAGCCTCCTGGGCGATAAGGGAATAAACGCGCATTATTCTTTGGTTTCTGTTGTTGTTTCTGAGACTGAGTCTCGCAGTCTCTGTTGCCCAGGCTAGAGTGTACACGTGCGGTCTCAGCTTTCCGCAGCCTCAACCTCCCAGGCTGAAGAGAGCCTCCTGCCTCGGCCTCCCGAGCAGCTGGGATCACAGGCACGCGCCCCACCACGCCCAGTTAATTTTTAGTAGAGATGGGGTTTTGCCATGTCGGCCAGATCTCAAACTCCTGACCTCAGGTGATCCACCCGCCTTGGCCTCCCAGAGTGCTGGGATCACACAGGTGTGAGCCACCACACCCGGCCTGTGCGGTGTTTTAAGTCACCCCGTTTGTGGGCGTCTGTTACAGCAGCTACCGGATGCTAATGTGGGAGCTGTCTCTGTCCATCTGCCCTCCTGTAACAAAGTACCACAGACCGGGGGTTCCACACAATGCAAGCTTATGTCCCAGTCCTGGAGGCTGCAAGGCTGTGATCAGGGTGCCAGCACGGTCAGGTGCCGGTGACGGAGGGCTGGGGAGAATCAGCACGGTCAGGTGCCGGTGTCGGGGGCTGGGGGGGTGAGCACGGTCAGGTGCCGGTGTCGGGGGCTGCGGGGGTGAGCACGGTCAGGTGCCGGTGACGAGGGCTGCGGGGGTGAGCACGGTCAGGTGCCGGTGACGAGGGCTGGGGGGGGTGAGCACGGTCAGGTGCCGGTGACGAGGGCTGCGGGGGTGAGCACGGTCAGGTGCCAGTGACGAGGGCTGGGGGGGTGAGCACGGTCAGGTGCTGGTGATGGGGGGCTGCGGGGGTGAGCACGGTCAGGTGCCGGTGATGGGGGCTTGGGGGGTGAGCACTGTCAGGTGCCGATGACGGGGGCTGGGGGGGTGAGCACGGTCAGGTGCCGGTGACGAGGGCTGCGGGGGTGAGCACGGTCAGGTGCCGGTGATGGGGGCTTGGGGGGTGAGCACTGTCAGGTGCCGATGACGGGGGCTGGGGGGGTGAGCACGGTCAGGTGCCAGTGACGAGGGCTGGGGGGGTGAGCACGGTCAGGTGCTGGTGATGGGGGGCTGCGGGGGTGAGCACGGTCAGGTGCCGGTGATGGGGGCTTGGGGGGTGAGCACTGTCAGGTGCCGATGACGGGGGCTGGGGGGGTGAGCACGGTCAGGTGCCGGTGACGAGGGCTGGGGGGGTGAGCACGGTCAGGTGCCGGTGACGGGGGCTGCGGGGGTGAGCACGGTCAGGTGCCAGTGATGGGGGGCTGCGGGGGTGAGCACGGTCAGGTGCCGATGATGGGGGGCTGGGGGGGTGAGCACGGTCAGGTGCCGGTGACGGGGGCTGCGGGGGTGAGCACGGTCAGGTGCCGGTGACGGGGGGCTGGGGGGTGAGCACGGTCAGGTGCCAGTGACGGGGGCTGCGGGGGTGAGCATGGTCGGGTGCCGGTGATAGGGGGCTGGGGAGAATCAGCACAGTCAGGTGCTGGTGACGGGGGTCCTCCTGGTCACACACTGTCTGCTCTCCGTGTCCTAACATGGCAGACATGGCCCAGTGGTGTCTCTGGGCCTCTTTCCTAAGGACACCAACCCCACACATGACAGCTCTGCTCCATAACCTCACCGCCTCCCGGAGGCCTCACCTCCTGATACCATCACCTCGAGGGTGGGAATTTCAACACGTGAATTTGGGGGAGACACAGATGTTCAGGCCATAGCAGGGACTGTGGGCCTTTTCCTAACCTCTCGGAGCCTCAGTCTCCACGTCTGTGGAATGGGGACAGGGACGATCCCCCCATCATTAGGTTGCTGTACAGATCAGTAAGTTGGTCGGCGCAGCGGCTCTCGCCTGTAATCCCAGCACTCTGGGAGGCCAAGGTGGGTGGATCACCTGAGGTTGGGAGTTCAAGACCAGCCTGATCAAGATGGAGAAACCCTGTCTCTACCAAAATTACAAAAAAATTAGCTGGGCTTGGCAGTGGGCATCTGTAATCCGAGCTACTCAGGAGGCTGAGGTAGGAGAATTGCCTGAACCCAGGAGGCAGAGGTTGTGGTGAGCCGAGATCACGCCATTGCACTCCAGCCTGGGTAACAAGAGCAAAACTCCGTCTCAAAATAAAATAAAATAAAAAATAAAAGATCCGTAAGTTGTGCAGCAGCTGTCAGCTGGTTTCCCTGTGGCCCATTCTGGCTCCGAAGCGCCTGTGGGCCCTCAGGAGGAGCAGATGAGCAGGTCTGGATTTAAGAGCTTCCAAGGGCACGCGAGACGGTCAAAGTGCTCGGAAAATAAACAGCTCTACAAATCGCAGGTTGGATGCAAAAATAAATATTCTTGTCCTCCTCATCCTTCCCTCGGCCTTCCAGCCCGCCCTCCCTTCTCCAGGCCAAAAGGCTCAGAACAACCACATACGCGGGGTGAGGATGCCTGAGGGTGTTTACTGGGAGCCGACATCTCAGACGCTGGGCCCGGGGGGCTCACACTTTTCTGGTGATGCTTTTGGGGGTGGCGAGCTCAGAGAGGCGAGGAGATGCCCGGGCCACCAGTGCGGCCGGGGAGATGTAATAGGGGTCGTAGCCCTCATTGAGGCCCTTGCGCACTTTGGGCCTGGCCAGGGAGATGATCCGGGGGCTGGCCACCGCCTTCTTGGTGACATCCAGCACCACCCAGCGAGGATCTCGGTCAGGAACGCACTTGTCCGACTGAGCTCTGGGCACTAGAGGGGGCAGAAGAGAAGGATGGCGCTGGAGCTCAGACCTCATAAAAGCTCCACGTTCGGGCCGGGCATGGGGGCTCACGCCTGGAATCCCAGCACTTTGGAGGCCAAGGCAGGCGGATCACCTGAGGTCGGGAGTTCGAGACCAGCCTGGCCAACATGGAGAAACCCCAACTCTACTAAAAATAAAAAATTAACTGGGTGTGGTGTCACATGCCTGTAGTCCCAGCTACTTGGGAGGCTGAGGCAGGAGAATCGCTTGAACCCGGGAGGCGGAGGTTGCAGTGAGCTGAGATTGCGCCACTGCACTCCAGCCTGGGCAACCAGAATGAAGCTCCATCTCAAAAAAAAAAAAAAGGGGGGGTGTTTTATACAGAAAAAATATATCAAATGGCCATGGGTGGCCAGGCTCCGTGACACCTGCCTGTAACTCCAGCACTTTTGGAGGCGGAGGCAGGAGGATCACTTGAGCCCTAGAGTTTGAGGCCGGACTGAGAAACAGGAAGACCCCATCTCTGAAGAAAAAAAAACGGCCACAGGTACCTGAAAGGGGGACTCGGGGAACCACAGCCAAGAGAGCTCAAGTCTCCTCATAATGCAGCCAACCCGGGTGACCCTGGTGGCCAGGGGGGCCTCAGTCTGCCCTTCCACCCTCCTCTGCACCTGCTAATGTCACGGTAGCAGGTGGATCGGGCAGGGGGCATCTCCTCCTGAGGGAAGGTGTCATGTCCTGGTCCTGGTGGCTGTCCCTCAGGCACCCGTGTCCCCGCCTCCTGGTACCCCTACCTCCCCATCTCTCCCCCACCCCTTCCGTTACAGCAGGGAGCAGCAGCAGACTGCTTGGACACTAGGAAAGGGGCCACCCAAGCCTGCCACAGTAGCTGGGGCCGTTCTCCACCTTGTCTCTTGGGGCCTCAGGGCCTTGGACTTCTGGGGGAGCTACCACCTTCTCTCGGAATCCCTCTTTGCTGGGAGCAGGTGAATAAGGGCTACCCACTTCGTGGCCGACCAGCCCCAGCACCGGGAACTGGCCCCTGGGGAAGAGTGTGGTCTCTTCCACAAGGCAGGAGAACCCCATGAGGAATGTGTTTGGGCAGGGTCATCTGAACAGAAACAGGAGTGTGGACGCAGTGACAGACACGGAAACGTGGGTACACGGCACCGCCTTAGCCTGTGCTCACACATACACTCACACACAGACTCACACACTCACACACAGTGAATATAAACATGGGTACACGGCACCGCCATAGCCCGTGCTCTCACACACACACTCTCTCACACACACACACACTCACACACAGTGAATATAAATGTGGGTATACGGCACCACTTTAGCCCGTGCTCACACACATTCACACACACACACACTCACACACAGTGAATATAAACATGGGTACACGGCACCGCCTTAGCCCGTGCTCACACACACTCACACACACACACTCACACACAGTGAATATAAACGGGTACACGGCACCGCCTTAGCCCGTGCTCACACACACTCACACACACACACACACAGTGAATATAAACATGGGTACACGGCACCGCCTTAGCCCGTGCTCACACACACTCACACACACACACACACACAGTGAATATAAACATGGGTACACGGCACTGCCTTAGCCCGTGCTCACACACACTCACACACACACACACTCACACACAGTGAATATAAACATGGGTACACGGCACCGCCTTAGCCCGTGCTCACACACACTCACACACACACACACTCACACACAGTGAATATAAACATGGGTACACGGCACTGCCTTAGCCCGTGCTCACACACACTCACACACACACACTCACACACAGTGAATATAAACATGGGTACACGGCACTGCCTTAGCCCGTGCTCACACACACACACACTCACACACAGTGAATATAAACATGGGTACACGGCACCGCCTTAGCCCGTGCTCACACACACTCACACACACACACACTCACACACAGTGAATATAAACATGGGTACACGGCAACGCCTTAGCCCGTGCTCACACACACTCACACACACACACACACACACAGTGAATATAAACATGGGTACGCGGCCCCGCCATAGCCCGTGCTCTCACACACTCACACACACACACACTCACACACAGTGAATATAAACATGGGTACACGGCACCGCCTTAGCCCGTGCTCACACACACTCACACACACACACACACACAGTGAATATAAACATGGGTACACGGCACCACCTTAGCCCGTGCTCACACACACTCACACACACACACTCACACACAGTGAATATAAACGGGTACACGGCACCGCCTTAGCCCGTGCTCACACACACTCACACACACACACACACACACAGTGAATATAAACATGGGTACGCGGCCCCGCCATAGCCCGTGCTCACACACACTCACACACACACACACTCACACACAGTGAATATAAACATGGGTACACGGCACTGCCTTAGCCCGTGCTCACACACACTCACACACACACACACTCACACACAGTGAATATAAACATGGGTACACGGCACCGCCTTAGCCCGTGCTCACACACACTCACACACACACACACACACACACACACAGTGAATATAAACATGGGTACGCGGCCCCGCCATAGCCCGTGCTCTCACACACTCACACACACACACTCACACACAGTGAATATAAACATGGGTACACGGCACTGCCTTAGCCCGTGCTCACACACACTCACACACACACACACTCACACACAGTGAATATAAACATGGGTACACGGCACTGCCTTAGCCCGTGCTCACACACGCTCACACACAGTGAATATAAATGTGGGTATACGGCACCACTTTAGCCCGTGCTCACACACACACTCTCACACACACACTAACACACAGTGAATATAAACATGGGTACGCGGCCCCGCCATAGCCCGTGCTCACACACACACACACACACACTCACACACAGTGAATATAAACATGGGTACACGGCACTGCCTTAGCCCGTGCTCACACACACTCACACACACACACTCACACACAGTGAATATAAACATGGGTACACGGCACCTCTTTAGCCCGTGCTCACACACACACTCTCACACACACACTAACACACAGTGAATATAAACATGGGTACATGGCACCGCCATAGCCCGTGCTCACACACACTCACACACACACACTCACACACAGTGAATATAAACATGGGTACACGGCACCGCCTTAGCCCGTGCTCACACACACTCACACACACACACACACACACGATGAATATGAACACCACCACCCTGGCACGGCTATGACTGTTTCTCTGGCCGCTGCTCTTCACCCCAAGTGTCTCTCCTGCACCTTCTGGGCGGACGGCAGCCCTGCCTGGGCGACAGCCGTGTGCAGGGTAAGGGGCCGAGCAGGGTGGCCGTGGTGGCCCTAAGGGGGCTGGAAGGGCCGTGCCCAGAACCCGGCCTCCTTTGAACTCCTCTGTGAGACTTCAGGAAGCATCTGGGCTTCGGCAGCCTGCTGGGTTTCTGGCACTCTCTCGCGGCGGTGACTGAGCCCGCACGGCAAGTGTGAACAGACACAGAGAGAGGCAGCCCAGCCACAAACTCGCTCTCACCCCACAGTTCAGCACCTTTCATTTGCTCCTCTGCTGCACGTTTTCAAAATGCTGTATCCGTGACGTGTGTGTCTGCGGTGAGCGCGTGTGTGCGGGACGGCTGGGGCAGTGCTACGGTGGCACTCAGCTGTGTCCGTTCATTTCACTCATCATTTCACAGATGTCAAGGGGATGGATGAAATGAACGAATAAACAAGAAAAGGCCCCACAAGCGAAGTTAAAAGACAAGACACAGCCAGGAAGAAGTTGTGGCGCCTGTGTTCACCGAGGGATTAGTAGCCACGTGACATAAAGAGCTGCCACGTTATACAAAGAGCTGCTCCCAATCTACAACCCAAAACACCAGGCCGCAGGAACCTGGGAAAAGGATGCCAAAGGGTAAACCTAAATGGCCAAGCAACTTCTCCGCGGCAGCGTGCAGGCGTTACTCCTGTCGTTAGGGAAGTGCGTGTTCAACTTGTTCTAAAGGACAGGAAGGGAGTCAGGCCAACACCTATTTCTCTTTGCTTTTTTTTTGAGACGTTGTTTCAGTCTTGTTGTCCAGGCTGGAGTGCAATGGCGCGATCTCGGCTCACCGCAACCTCCGCCTCCTGGGTTCAGGCAATTCTCCTGCTCAGCTCCTGAGTAGCTAGGATTACAGGCACGCGCCACCATGCCCAGCTAATTTTTTGTATCTTTAGTAGAGACGGGGTTTCACCATGTTGACCAGGATGGTCTCGATCTCTTGACCTCGTGATCCACCCACCTCGGCCTCCCAAAGTGCTGGGATTACAGGCGTGAGCCACCGCGCCCGGCCTAATTTTGTATTTTTAATAGAGACAGGGTTTCCCCATGTTGGTCAGGCTGGTCTCAAACTCCTGACCTCAGGTGATCCACCCGCCTCGGCCTCCCAAAATGCTGGGATTACAGGCGTGAGCCACCGCACCTGGCCACGTCAACACCCATTTTAAAGCTGCCTTTGTACCGTAGCGTGGCTCTCTGGCCCCTGCTCTGCACCCTAACTTTCTCCTGTACACCTTCTTTCCCTGCTACGAAACCCACTCAGACAACACTCTGTGCTTCCGGACGACACTCCCAGTGATTTCTGCTTCTCTTTCCTGGAGGAGAGCTTCCCGCTGCCTGCTCTAGGCAGAGGTATAGGGTGTCCCCAGGATTTGGACGGGACATCGGAGGCGCCTCGCCTGAGGCACTCACTTACTGGCCAAATGAAGGAGGCGGTTATAGTCTGACACACGTGGCTTGGGTTTCGGCATGGGGTCCCACTCTTCCAGCAGGGTGGCCGGGGCCTTCGGCTTTGACAGCTGGAGGATCCGGGAGCTGGGGACTGCCATTTGGGCCGCCCTGGATACCCGGGACACCTGCAAACAGAGAGAGAGAGAAGGAGTAAAACAGTCCACAACTCCTCACGGGCCGTGGGGCAAAAGGACCCCACGGCCGACACTAAAAGCCAAGAGACAGACTGGGGAGAACTTAGTTTGTAACGTGTTCATCAAAGGATTAGGAACTATCATATATAAAGAGCTCCACCAAACCAATAACCAAAAAACCCCAAAGGGCCGAGCAAATGCTACAGGACCCTAAAGCGTCAACAACCCTGTCTTCTGACCCACGTGAAGTCAACAGCTGTTGGCAAATGTAAATTAAAACAGAATGTCACTCCACGTTCACAGCTCTGGCAACAACAAAGAAGTCTGCCATTATCAAGCCCTGGGGAGAATGTGGGAGGGGAGAGACTCCCGTGCAGGGCTGGTGGGAGAGTGAGTTCGTACAAGCGACTCAGGGAGCTCCCGGTCCACTCGGCCCTGGCGAACACGCATCGGCTAGGTGACCGCCGGATACGGGGACTCCTGCCCTCGCCCAGGGACTGGCGTGCGGGGAGGTGCCGTGAGCTGTCGCCACCCACACACCCCACAGGGAGCAGGCCCCGCAGGTGAGTGACCGCCCACACCCCCAGGGAGCTGGGCGCGGCCGCCTGGGTCAGCACGGGCTGACTGTGGCACGTTCCCAAGACGGGGCAACCCAGCAGTGGGGCCACTTTTTCTCCACAAATCACCACGAATTGCTCTAGAACACAATAGTGAGGGAAAGCAAGACAGGCGCCTTTTACGGTCACGAAATCCACGGCACGGGACAGAGGGAACGAGGTGTGACAGCGGTGGCCGTGGGGGGAGGCCACACAGACGCTTCACCCAGAACCCTGGCACGCCAGCTCACAGGTAAATTCTCGGCCGTGGCCGGCGCGGTGGCAGCACTCTGGGAGGTCCAAGTGGGTGGATCCCTTGAGCCCAGGAGTTCAAGATCAGCCTGGACAACATAGCAAGACCCCATCTCCACACACGTGCTCGGCATTTTCCAGAAAATCCGCGGTCCACCGAAAGCGTGTTCTTTGATCCTTCGCCCCAGTCCCCCCAAAGACAAGCATCTGACACCTGAGACTGGAGCCAGCCTCCCCACCTCTCCTCACGGGCACCCCGCTTCCCCTTCGCCGGCTGGCTCCCGACGGGTGTGTAGGAGTCCGCCTGCAAAATAAGTAAGGAGTAGGCAGGGACCCTTCACACATCTCCCACTTATGCTTTGCTGGGAGAGGAGCTGGCCGCGCCTGACGCCTCTGGGAGGGAGGAGGGAAGGAGGGCAGCTGCTGAAATGTTGTCTCCCCTAAAAGGGAAGACGCAGAGTCCGACCCATGCCTCCCAGATGCTCCCGTCCGTCCGTTCTCCCAGCGTTACCTGAGAGTCTCAGCTGGAGGCAGAGGAAGAAATGAAACAACCCCCAAGGGTCACTGTGAAATTTCAGTCCCCTTTCTTCCTCCGTAAAAATCACAGACACATCTCTCAGCGAAGACGTCGTGGTGTTTGCGATCTAAGCTCCCACTCCGCGGTCCTCCCCTCTGTCCCCTCCTTCCCCCTCCCTCCTCTCTCTCCCCGCCAGCCCCGAGGCCTCCACACACACAGATCAGGCCTGAGTCGGGCCTTGGAGAAGCGCAGGCCTGGAGGGGCGGGAAGGAGGTGAACAGTTTATGCATCCATGCCACTACCCATCTGTGCCATGCCCAGGGCAAAGCCATCTCTGGAAAGGCCACAGCAAACCAAGAAGGCACGTCCCTGCACTGAGGGAGGCCCTGTGCAGGTGGGCAGGAGCTACGGACAGGCTCAGGTGGGGGACTCCGGGTTCGGCCCCGCTCAGACTGGCCCAGCGGTGGCCTGGGAAAGGAACAGGGGCAGCCGGGCACAGAGGATTCGCTATAGACAGGTAGGCTGTTCCAGGCAGCGGGTAGGCTGAACTGCCAGGGCAAAGGCCTGGAGGCTTGCTGAGGAATTTGCACTTATTTCGGTGACAGACCACACCCTGAGGGTGGGGGCGGAGAGAGGAGAGGTCAAGGGCTAGTTTTGTATTTTTAGTAGACATGGGGTTTCTCCAAGTTGGTCAGAACTCCCGACCTCAGGGGATCCACCCGCCTCGGCCTCCCAAAGCGCTGGGATGACAGGCCTGAGCCGCGGCATGGCTTATCGTTTATTTTTTAGCGTTATCAGTGTTACTGTGATTGTGTTTTAAAATGAAAAAATAAAATAAAATGTCCTTGTCTGTCTGATGGGCTGGGCGGTGGCTCACACCTGTAATCCCAGCACTCTGTGAGGCTTAGGCGGGCGGATCCCCCGAGGTCAGGAGTTCCAGACCAGCCTGGCCAACGTGGTGAAACCCGCCTCTATTAAAAATACGAAAAAATAAAAAAATTAGCTGGGCGTGGTGGCGCGCACCTGTACTCCCAGCTACTCAGGAGGCCAAGGCGGGAGGATCACTTGACCCCGGGAGGCGGAGGCTGCAGTGAGCTGAGATCGCGCCGCTGCGCTCCAGCCCGGGCGACAGAGCCAGACTGTCCCTCCCAAACGGAAGCAGCCACCTGGGTCGCTCTGGAGCCGGCTCCCCTACTCATCTCTGACCCCGAAGGCCAAGTGACTCTCACCGTCTGCCCCTTCCCAGCCCGCTGGGTGGGGTGAGGCCCGGGGGGCACGGGGCACCCACCTCAGACGTGTTCATGCTGCAGACGTTGCTACGAACCTTCGGGGCGGCCAGTTCCTTCAGGCGACGTGACGCTCGGTATTCCAGGGAGGACCGAGGAATGGGCCAGACGGGAGTCGTCCTGAGGGACGTCCCCACTTTAGACCGGCAGCCTGGCCGGCCTCGGGGAGGGGGGTGTGTGTGTGTGAGTGTGTGTGTGAGCAGCCTGGCCACCCTCAGGGAGGGGTGTGTCTGTGTACATGCATGCAGTGTGGCCGGCCTCAGGGAGGGGTGTGTGTGTGTGTGTGTGTGTGTGTGCGCGCGCACGCGCGAGCAGCCTGGCCGGCCTCTGAGGGGGTGCATGTGTGGGTGTGGGTGTGAGAGCAGCCTGGCCAGCCTCGGGGAGGGGTATGTGTCTGTGTGTGTGTGTGTGTCTGTGTGTGTGTGTGTCTGTGTGTGTGTGAGCAGCCTGGCCAGCCTCGGGGAGGGGTATGTGTCTGTGTGTGTGTGTGTCTGTGTGTGTGTGTGTCTGTGTGTGTGTGAGCAGCCTGGCCAGCCTCGGGGAGGGGTATGTGTCTGTGTGTGTGGGTGTGTGTGAGCAGCCTGGCCGACCTCAGGGTGTGTGTGTGAGAGAGAGCAGCCTGGCCGGCCTCGGGGACGGGTGTGCGCACGTGTGTTTCCCAGCTCCTCTGTTTCCGGGGTTAAGCGAACCTGGGCAGTGGGGGGTTTTGAAAGCGTCTCCCAGAAGCGATTCATAAAGAACCCCTAAGAGTTCTCAAGCACAGAGCTACCATCCCTAGGTTGCCTCCGTCCACGCGCAGGCCCAGGCCCCCTCCACTCCCTGCTGTGACGGCAGCTCCTCCCGGGCCTTCTCCACACACCCGTCATCAAGAGCTGGGTGACGACTTGGACCCAGGGGACCGAAGTCCTGAGCTTGCCATGCAAAGCTGGGGAAAGTGAAGCACGCTCAGCTCACGGGGCCTGCGCCTTCTAAAACCGGGTCTCAGTTCTGCCTCTGCCCAGAAATAATGCCGCATTTCACGGATTCTGAGGCAGGCTGTCCACACGGGGACAGGTGTGAGGTCGGGAGGCCGCTGATGAGTGCTGCCGGCCACATGGCAGGGTGTCACGGCTGCATCTGGCTGCCTGTCACCTCCATCGAGTTACGTGCTCTGCTGCTTCTACAGGAGTTAAGTGTTCGGTTTTTTTTTTTAGACGGAGTCTCGCTCTGTCACCAGGCCAGAGGGCAGTGGTGCGATCTCAGCTCACTGAAACCTCCGCCTCCTGGGTTCAAGCGATTATCCTGCCTCACCCTCCTGAGTAGCTGGGACTACAGGTGCCCGCCACCATGCCCGGCTAACTTTTTATATTTTAGTAGAGATGGGGTTTCACCATGTTGACCGGGATGGTTTCGATCTCCTGACCTCGTGATCCGCCCGCCTCGGCCTCCCAAAGCGCTGGGATTACAGGCATGAGCCACCGGGCCCGGCCAGGAGTTAAATTTAATTGCATTTTAAATAGTCTTCAGATTACAAAGTGATTTGGAGTTAAAAAGTTACTGTGCACAAATACAGGGGTGAAGCAGTGTGTGAGACTCCCCCATCAGCATCTCTGAGTGAAAAGTGGTTACACAGCTGGACACACTTCCGCCGCATCGTTCAGTGGCATTCCTTTATACACGGCGTAAAGACTGGTGATTCTACGTCGGGCCTAAAAAACTAAAGATCACTTCTAGGCCGGGCGCGGTGGCTCACGCCTGTAATCCCAGCACTTTGGGAGGCCGAGGCGGGCGGATCAAGAGGTCAACAGATCGAGACCATCCTGGACAACATGGTGAAACCCCGTCTCTACTAAAAATACAAAAACTAGGTGGCGTGGTGGCGCGTGCCTGTAATCCCAGCTACTCGGGAGGCTGAGGCAGGAGAATCACTTGAACCGGGAGGCGGAGGTTGCGGTGAGCCGAGATCGCAACACTGCACTCCAGCCTGGGCGGCAGAGCTCTGTCCCCAGACTGAGATACTGTCTCAAAAAAAAAAACAGAACATTTTTAACAAGCACAGGGGCTCTAAGTGATAAGAATTTTGTATGTAGAATAATAACATGTCTTACAATTTCTACGTTTTTTGAGTAAACAACATACAGTCACCACGGTGATAACAGCATCTGAGCACGTGCTGCACTGTGCACTGTGTGTGTATGTGTGTGTGTGTGTGTGTGTGTGTGTGAGAGACCGTTCACGGGAGGCCTCCGCACCAGGGGCCCAGCAGCCTGGGGGCGGGAAGACGGCCAGTCCCATCCGAATGCAGGCTGTCCAGGGCTAGACCTGGACCCTCCCCACCTCTGCGCCCTGACGGGAGAATAAGGCATTTCTGCCAAGCTCTGCCCTGAAAGTCTCACCCGGCCTCCTTCCCCAGCTGCCGAGCTCTGCCCTCAGACCCTCACCCGGCCTCCTTCCACCCTCAGAGTCTCACCCGGCCTCCTTCCACCCTCAGACCCTCACCCGGCCTCCTTCCACCCTGAGAGTCTCACTCGGCCTCCTTCCCCACCTGTTGCTATTATATTCCAGGTAGAATCTCCGGGGCCGAGACAGCTCCTCCATTCGCCGGGACACCTCTGTGCAAATGGGAAACGGAGTTGGTGAACCCCGGCGTAAACTCCCCGCGGTGCCCAGGGGCCTCTGCCCGCGGAATTCAGCTTTTCATGGGCTGCGGCAGGAGGCTCAACTGGAAGAACTATGACCAGAGACAACTGGGGACCAGGCTCCCTGCAGAGAGAGCGTCTGCTGTCCCTGTTTTAGGGACCACGGGCTCAGAGGCCTGAAGCTCCTTGCTCAGACAGTGGGATGTGAGTGGCAGGGGTGGGGCAGCAGCTTGGCCCACGGCCCCTCCACGGGGCTCGAGCCAGATCCAGCAGCCAGCAGGCTGGGCAAGTGGGTTTTGTTCTGAAGTCAGCACGAGCCTTGGGTTTCCAGAGCCTGAGTGATGACAGAGGGTGAGGGGTGCAGAGAGAGCTTTCTTTAAACGTCTCATTCAAAGGTGTCTATGATACCTCAATACCAGATTCCTCTCAAAAAAAAATGCGTGGACACGTTGTGGACGGTGAAGGGTCTTTCGGTGAAGTGAACTCCTACCCTGCAGAGTGCGCCCCACGCCCCTCGCCCCCAGGACCACCTCCGCCAGCTCTGGCTCCTCAGGGGACCGACTGCAGAGCAGGACCCCAGAGAGAAGTGGGGAGGTCAGAAGCATCTGGATGCAGCAGCTGGGCAGGGGCCTCAGCGGGCACGGCTGCACCTACCGGGCACTGTGATGGTGAGGCTGGTGTCCTCCAGGAACCGCTCGGTCCAGTACACAGGCGGCCTAGAATAAGCGGGTGGCTCAGGGAAGGGGGCAGAGAGCCCAGGCCCCGCCGGAAAGAAGCCCGGGTCTCTGCCGGGAGGGCGGCCGAGGGGAGGCGTGGAGTTGCGGGGAGAGGGGGAGGCCAGAGGAGGCCACTGCAGGGCCACTGGGACGCACGGATTGTTGTGTCCACGGGAGGGGGCAGCTGGGGGAAGCAGAACGACCAGGGTCCAGGCCCCTCCCGGGAGCAGACCCAGGTCGTAGCTGGTGCCTGAGTCCAGAGCACGAGGCTGAACCCAGGAACAGCCCTGGGGGCGGAGAGCCCCCCATCCTTCTCCCTGGAGAGAAGGGGGTGGCCGAGTGAAGGGTCCCCTGGAACCTGCAGCGTGTCCCCAGCACAGACGGGGGGTGGGAGACGGCCCTGGACTTACCAGTAGAGACAGAAGTGCAGGCTCGTCTGGCGTGGGGAAATCCAGGCGTAGCCCCGACAACGGCAGCCCTTCCTGCGAGGAGACAGGCCGGGCCTCCACTGCCTTCGCCCCGGGTCTCCCGTTTGCTCCCAGACGCCTCACTCTCCTCTGGCCACCACCCCGAGGGCAGAGTTCCCAGAGAGTCCCGGTGTGTGGCGGTAGCCAGCTGACCCCTAAGTTCGTCCGACTTGGTGGCGGTTTGGGGAGGGGAGCCAGCAGAGGGGACAGGGGAGCCTGGGAGGGTGCAGAGGAAGCCCCAGCCGCGCCCCAGCCCCACCGCGGCCAGCGTGTCCTCACCTGTCTTTCAGGACTTGCCCATGTCTCTTGGGCTCTGCCAGCTCACGGGGCCTCCGCCGCCGCCTCTTCTTCCTCGCTCTGGCCACGGCGGGGCCGGGGATCTTCTGGCTGATGGACAGCCGGCTTCGGGAGAATTCCACGTCTAAGCCGGAGCTGGTTTTCCACCACGACGCATTTGGGAGCCAGAGGGGCGTGGGCCTTGCTCAAGCACCTTTCATTTGCTGCCCCCCCACCCCCCACACCTCCCCCACCCCCTCACTGCTCACACCTCCCCACCCGCCACCATGCTTCCCACTCCACCCCCCACCCCACCCCACCCCTCCCCTGCCAGCACACATCTCCTTTCCCGCCAGGGGTCTCCAGCGGGAGGACTTGGGCCTCACGAAGGCCTGGACTGAACCCCAGCTCCACAGCGTGCGGGAGGGAAGGCCCTGGCCAGGTCTCCTGACTCCCTCAGCGTCCTCCTCTGTGAACCAGGGATGAGACCGGTCCCCATCCGGTGGGGCTGGCTCAGTGACTACTGAGGTGACGTTTACTCAGCCCGCAAGCATTTATCGAGGAACTACTGTGTGCCAGGCGCCAGAGGGGCACCCAGCCGACAAAGAGCCCAGCTCCTGCCTCCCAGGAAGCTCACAGACGGCGGGAGGACGAGGCAGCCCAGGACGGTGTGGAGTGCCAGGCCCTCTGCCCACCTCCCTGCCCGTGTCCTTCCTCGACGCAGCCCTGGGCTCCCACGTCCTCCCCACGGCCCCTCACACCCCGCCGTGTTCTCTGAGTTCTCGGCCAGCCAACGGCCCTCTATGGCACGGGACGTCGCTGGGGAACAGGCCTAACTAACAAGAGGGCCCACGTGAGAAGGGGCAGCTGGGCGTGGACGCGTGCCGAGACCACACGCCGCGCAGGGGACGAGCGAGCCCGGAGGCGCGAGGCGGGCGCTCCTTGCTGGGGTCACTCGGGCAGTTTGCCCCAGATCATTGAATCGCCGCCCCTGGTGCCAATTCGCCAAATCATTAGTTCACCCAGAACATCTTTCTCCAACCTTTTAAAACGTTTTAGCCACCTGTGGTGCTTGGGATGGTTTCAGCTTTTGAGTTGGGAGACTTATTTTGTTTTTTTAAGAGGGCGTCTCGCTCCGTCGCCCAGGCTGGAGTGCAGGGGTGCCATCTCGGCTCACTGCGACCTCCGCCTCCCAGGTTCAAGCGATTCTCCTGCCTCAGCCTCCTCGGCAGCTGGGATCACAGGCGCCTGCCACCATGCTTGTCTAATTTTTGTGATCTTAGTAGGGAGGGGGTTTCACCATGTTGGTCAGGCTGGTCTCGAACTCCTGACCTTGTGATCCGCCCGCCTCGGCCTCCCAAAGTGCTGGGATGACTGGCCCAAGCCACTTCCCCCCGGCCAAATCGGGAGATTCTTTTTCCCATGTCTTTTTCTCTCTGTCTGACGTGAGGCCATCACTTGTAAACTCTGAACTCTGGGTGCCTGAGCTCAGTGTGCCTGACTCCAAAATCAGTTTACTCCACCTCCTGCCACTGAACGGGAGTGTTCGCTGGCATTTGCCTCGGAGCCCAGGGAGGGGTGCTGGCCACCCTGTGACCCGGCCCACGCCCAGGCCGCCCTCTGACCCGGCCCACGCCCAGGTCGCCCTCTGACCCACCCACGCCCAGGCCGCCCTCTGACCCGGCCAACACCTGCGCTGCCTCAGCAGGGCCCCTTGGGAGCAGCAAGCCAGGGAGAGGCTGGGAACAAGCATTTCATGTGCCCGGGACACTGCCCTGGGGACTGGCGGGTGTGGGGGCTGCTGCCTCCCCCATGGCCAGAGGCTAAGCCCTACCCCCACCCCATGCCTGGGCAGGTCCCTGCCCCCCTGTGCCCACCTCATCTCAGGAATGTCCTCCTCTGCGTCCAGGTCCAGAGCTCTCTCCAATTCAGACAGGTCGTCTTTGGGGTCCAGGGTCTCCGGGAGCTCCTCCCCGGCCCCCTCCTCGGGGCGAAGCTCCTCTTCTGGGTCTTCAGGGCCCAGCTCTGCATGGCCCAGGTCCTGGAGTCTGGGGTCTGTGACCCGCCGGCTCCCGTACACAGAGCTCCGGAGGCCGCGGGGGTCGCCGTCCGGCTCCTTCTCCGACCCACCCCCAGCCCCGGAGTGCTGGCTGCCGAGCGAACCCCGCCCTCGCCTGGCGTTCCCCATACACAGGTCACTCCCCCACCCGCCCACGGCCTCACTCCTTCACCCAAATGTGTCTGTGGTCACCGTGGCGACAGGAGAACGCCCCCTACACTCCCCACGCCCACATTCTAACCCCGTGCTGTCCGTAATGCCGGTCACCTGGGCTTGTGCTCGGATCCAGGGTGAGTCCTGGATTGGTTTAGGAAGGACACCTGAGGGGGTCTGCAGAGGCTTCCCTCTATTAAAACACACACAAGGGGCCGGGTGCCGTGGCTTACACCTGTCATCCCAGCACTTTGGGAGGCCGAGGCGGGCAGATTGCCTGAGCTCAGGAGTTTGAGACCAGCCTGGGCAACTCAGTGAAACCTCATCTTTACTAAAATACAAAAAATTAACCAGGCGTGGTGGCGTAAACCTGTAGTCCCAACAGGTGGATCACGAGGTCAGGAGTTCGAGACCAGCCTGGCCAAGATGAAGCCTCATCTCTACCAAGAATACAAAAATTAGCCGGGCGTGATGGTGGGCACCTGTAATCCCAGCTACTTGGGAGGCTGAGGCAGGAGAATTGCAAGAACCAGGTAGGCGGAGGTTACACTGAGCCAAGATCCCACCACTGCACTCCAGCCTGGGTGACAAAGCGAGATTCCGTCGCAAAAAATAAATAAAATAAAACAAGGAGATGCAAGGAAGAGGCCAAGTCTCCTGTTCCTGGTTCCCACTGGACCCGTCTGTAATGTCCGGAGCCCAGGCAGCCTTGTTGTGACCATGAGGTCCACAGCTTGAGGGCAGGTGAACTGAAGGACAGGCCTTTGACGCCATTGCTGAGCCTCTGAACTTAGCAGCCCAGGAATCCACACTGTGTCCAGGCTTCTCGCTGCTTTAAACAATCCATTTCCTTAGTTTTAGTAGGTTCCCAATGCCTTGCAGCTAAAAGCCCCCTACACAGACCCAGCCCCAACATCTCATGAGATGTAACTTCAAAACAGGCTGTCCTAATCCTCACCATAAAATCATTGTTGATGAGCCGGGCGCGGTGGCTCACACCTGTCATCCCAGCACTTTGGGAGGCCGAGGCAGGTGGATCACCTGAGGTCGGGAGTTCAAGATCAGCCTGGCCAACATGGTGAAACCCCGTCTCTACTAAAAGTACAAAAATTAGTCAGGAGTGGTGGCAGGTGCCTGTAATCCCAGCGACTCAGGAGGCTGAGGCAGGAGAATCCCTTGAACACGGAAAGCGGAGGTTGCAGTGAGCAGAGATGGTGCCATTGCACTCCAGCCTGGGCAACACAGCAAGACTCCATCTCAAAATTTAAAAAAAAATTAGCCAGTTGTGGCGGCATGCGCCTGTAACCTCAGCTACTGAGGAGGCTGAGGAAGGAGAATCCCTTGAACACAGGAGGTGGAGTTTGCAGTGAGCTGAAATCATGCCATTGCACTCCAGCCTGGGTGACACTGAGACTCTGTCCAAAAAAAAAAAAGTGGGGGGGGGCGGGGCGCGGTGGCTCCTGCCTGTAATCCCTGCGCTTTGGGAGGCCCTGAGGTCAGGAGTTCGAGACCATCCTGACCAACATGGTGAAACCCCGGCTCTACCAAAAATACAAAAATTAGCCGGGCATGGTGGTGCGTGTCCATAATCCCAGCTACTCAGGAGGTAGAGGCGGGAGAATGGCTTAAACCCGGGAGGTGGAGGTTGCAGTGAGCCAAGATCGCACCGCTGCACCCCAGCCTGTGACGGAGTGAGACTCGGTCACAAAAAGAACAAAGGCCGGGCGCGGCAACTCACGGCTGTGAACTTTGGGAGGCTGAGGCAGGCAGAGCACAAGGTCAAGAGATTGAGACCATGGTGAAACCCTGCCTCTAAAAAAAAAAAAAAAAAAAAAAAGAAAGAAAGAAAAAGAAAGCAAGAAATCAAGGCCAGAACAGCCGTGACACGCAGCTGTAGGAGGTGCTGCTGTTCCGGGGCTGCGGCAGGAAGTCGCGGGGGACATTCTTACTCTCTGGTGGGGAATGAGCTCGCGAATGGGTCAATGACTGGGTGGATGGACGTAAGCCATTACCATTCACCTAATTCTGGGCTCCTCAGGTCCTCGCAAAAGAAAACGGCAGGAGGAGAGAGAGGAGAAAGTGAAGGGGTTTGCCGTCAAACCCACCCCTGCCAGTCTCTGAGACGCCCCCCACCCGACTCATTTTGAGACAGCTCCTGTCACGCAGGCCTACAGAGGGAGGGCAGGGCTGATTTCATTAAGCACGTGTCACAGAGACGCCGCATAGCAACGTTTCAATCCAAACAGTTGTGAGAGATTGTCTCGGAGCTGAAAACGTCCTGTTCCCTAGAGAGGAAACGTCCAGCGCAGAACGCAGGATCCCCAGGAGTGGCCAGTGGCCCCCGTCAGCTGTGACGTCCAGCGCAGAACACAGGATCCCCAGGAGTGGCCAGTGGCCCCCGTCAGCTGTGACGTCCAGCGCAGAACGCAGAATCCCCAGGAGTGGCCAGTGGCCCCCGTCAGCTGTGACGTCCAGCGCAGAACACAGAATCCCCAGGAGTGGCCAGTGGCCCCATCAGCTGTGACGTCCAGCGCAGAACACAGAATCCCCCGGAGTGGCCAGTGGCCCCCGTCAGCTGTGACGTCCAGCGCAGAACGCAGAATCCCCAGGAGTGGCCAGTGGCCCCCGTCAGCTGTGACGTCCAGCGCAGAACGCAGAATCCCCAGGAGTGGCCAGTGGCCCCCGTCAGCTGTGACGTCCAGCGCAGAACGCAGAATCCCCAGGAGTGGCCAGTGGCCCCCGTCAGCTGTGACGTCCAGCGCAGAACGCAGAATCCCCAGGAGTGGCCAGTGGCCCCCGTCAGCTGTGACGTCCAGCGCAGAACGCAGAATCCCCAGGAGTGGCCAGTGGCCCCCGTCAGCTGTGACGTCCAGCGCAGAACGCAGAATCCCCAGGAGTGGCCAGTGGCCCCCGTCAGCTGTGACGTCCAGCGCAGAACGCAGAATCCCCAGGAGTGGCCAGTGGCCCCCGTCAGCTGTGACGTCCAGCGCAGAACGCAGAATCCCCAGGAGTGGCCAGTGGCCCCTGTCAGCTGTGACGTCCAGCGCAGAACGCAGAATCCCCAGGAGTGGCCAGTGGCCCCTGTCAGCTGTGACGTCCAGCGCAGAACGCAGAATCCCCAGGAGTGGCCAGTGGCCCCCGTCAGCTGTGACGTCCAGCGCAGAACGCAGGATCCCCAGGAGTGGCCAGTGGCCCCCGTCAGCTGTGACGTCCAGCGCAGAACACAGGATCCCCAGGAGTGGCCAGTGGCCCCCGTCAGCTGTGACGTCCAGCGCAGAATGCAGAATCCCCAGGAGTGGCCAGTGGCCCCCGTCAGCTGTGACGTCCAGCGCAGAACGCAGAATCCCCAGGAGTGGCCAGTGGCCCCCGTCAGCTGTGACATCCAGCGCAGAACACAGAATCCCCAGGAGTGGCCAGTGGCCCCCGTCAGCTGTGACGTCCAGCGCAGAACGCAGAATCCCCAGGAGTGGCCAGTGGCCCCCGTCAGCTGTGACGTCCAGCGCAGAACGCAGAATCCCCAGGAGTGGCCAGTGGCCCCCGTCAGCTGTGGCGTCCAGCGCAGAATGCAGAATCCCCAGGAGTGGCCAGTGGCCCTCGTCAGCTGTGACGTCCAGCGCAGAACGCAGAATCCCCAGGAGTGGCCAGTGGCCCCCGTCAGCTGTGACGTCCAGCGCAGAACGCAGAATCCCCAGGAGTGGCCAGTGGCCCCCGTCAGCTGTGACGTCCAGCGCAGAACGCAGAATCCCCAGGAGTGGCCAGTGGCCCCCGTCAGCTGTGACGTCCAGCGCAGAACACAGAATCCCCAGGAGTGGCCAGTGGCCCCCGTCAGCTGTGACGTCCAGCGCAGAACGCAGAATCCCCAGGAGTGGCCAGTGGCCCCCGTCAGCTGTGACGTCCAGCGCAGAACGCAGAATCCCCAGGAGTGGCGAGTGCCCCCATTAGTTGCTACCAGGGCTGCCGGTCATGCAGCCACACGCCACTGAAGCACACCCCTCTCCTGTACCCAGTGGCACCGTCAGAGCCACCCAGGTGGGGCTGTCGGTCCCCAGAGCTTCTGCTTTCAGGATGGAAACTCCCTGCCACCCAGTCCCCGTCCTGAGCTCACCAGGCTGGTCCCCTGCCCGTCCCTCCCTCACGCCCACGCTCGTGACCACACGGCCTTTCCGCTGCACACTCCTGCTCGGTGCTGGGCTCAGTAACCCCCTCCCAATTCACATACATGCCGCCTTCAAGATTCCCCTCAAATATCACCTCGTCTAAAGCAGGGCTTCCTTCTTTACCCACCTAAACCTACGGGGCGTGTTTGTTTACTCACATTGACCATGACCTTGCTCTGTGTTGCTTTTTTTTTTTTTTTTTTTAGATGCAGTCTCACTGTGTCACCCAGGCTGGAATGCTGTGGTGCAATCTCGGCTCACCGCAACCTCTGCCCCCGGGTTCAAGCGATCCTCCTGCCTCAGCCTCCTGAGTAGCTGGGACTACAGGCGGCCACCACCAGGATAATTTTTGTATTTTTAGTAGCGATGGGGTTTCACCGTGTTGGCCAGGCTGGTCTCGAACTTCTGACCCCAGGTGATCCGCCCGCCTCAGCCTCCCAAAGCGCTGGGATGACAGGCGTGAGCCACCGCGCCCGGCCTCTGTGCTGCCTTTTTACCGCATTAGCACAAGTGCTCCGACGGGACGGAGACTGTGACGATCTCACGCCTGTTCTTCCCGGAGCGTCCAGAACAGTTTCAATAACCGTCCTGAGCGAGTGACATCCCCGGTGTCCCCAGTGTCCGGGGAGGATCAGCAATACCACAGGTGGCCACCAGATGCCGCCACACGCACGGGCAATGGGCCTCTGCTCGGCCGGGGCAAACACGGGACCCAGGGCTGGACGGCGTCTTCCCAATCATCCCCCAAAGTCTGTCCTGCCAGGGGCTTTCCGTATTACCACCCCCGTCTCACCAGGGAGAAAACGAGCCCAGAGAGGCAGCGCATTGGCACGGGACTGTACCGGGCACGCACCCAGGCCGGCTCCCTGCAGAGTGCAAAGCACCCAGTGCCACCCTCCTCCGGGCGGGCTCGTGCGTTCAGCAGTGAGGACAGAGAACAGCCTGGGTCTCGGCTGAGAACGGGGAGGACAGACTGGCAAAGCGGGTGGAGCAGGGCTTTCCCTGGGGCCAGGCACAACCACGCCCTCCCCTCACACGGTGACCCGCGGCGGCCCGCACGATCCCCGCGGGCTTCCCGGAGGGGGCACTCGGGGGGGAGGTGCCTTGGAGGTGACTTTCGGCGACAACGGGCCAAGGCTACATAGCACCAAATACCGGGATGAGGATGCTTTCCTTTCCCTTGAACACCAGTCCCGGTGACCTCAAGGACAAAGTCGCAGCTTGGTGCTAATAAAAGTTCCACTGTCCCCACTATTGTCAATTTAAAAAAAAAAAAAAAACAGAGTCTCGGCCGGGCGCGGTGGCTCACGCCTGTAATCCCAGCACTTTGGGAGGCCGAGGCGGGTGGATCACAATATCAAGAGATCGAGACCATCCTGGTCAACATGGTGAAACCCCGTCTCTACTAAAAATACAAAAATCAGCTGGGCATGGTGATGGGCACCTGTAATCCCAGCTACTCAGAAGGCTGAGGCAGGAGAATTGCTTGAACCCGGGAGGTGGAGGTTGGAGTGAGCCGAGATCGTGCCATTGCACTCCAGCCTGGGTAACAAGAGCGAAACTCCGTCTCAAAAAAAAAAAAAAAAAAGGTCTCATTCTGTCGTCCAGGCTGGAGTGCAATGGCGTGATCTCAGCTCACCACAACCTCCACCTCCTGGGAACAAGCGATTCTCCTGCCTCAGCCTCCCCAGTAACTGGGACTACAGGCCCGCACCACCATGCCCAGCTAATTTTTGTATTTTTAGTAGAACAGGATTTCACCATGTTGGCCAGGCTGGTCTAGAACTCCTGACCCTTTGATCTGCTCGCCTCGGCCTCCCAAAGTGCTGGGATTACAGGTGTGAGCCACCGCACACGGCCTTGCCAATTATTTTTAAGACAGAGACGGCAGGCCCAAGCCTGGGGCAGAGCATAAAAGCTGCTTCGTAACTCGGTTTTCTCCCCGGTGTTGGTTTGCACACCTCTCTCTCTTTGCTCTGTTGTTCTTATTCTGAAATAAATGCAAACGTTGAAGAAAAGTTGAATTTTTTTGGTGGCCAGCAAGGCGTGGAAGTGTGTTCTTCATAAGCTCGTGGCCACTGAAGTTCTTCCGTTTGTAACTCGCTCCTTCCACTTCTCACTCACCTGCCTTTCAGGGTTCTCCGCTGTTACTGCTTTGCATGAGTTCATCGTACGACAAGGGTACACGGCTGAGGCTGAGGATGAGAGCCTGCTGCACAAACACACACACACGGGCAAGGCTCACACCCTGCTGTGTACACACACACACACACACAGACACGGGCAAGGCCCAGACCCTGCTGTGTACACACACACACACTCACACACAGACACGGGCAAGGCCCAGACCCTGCTGTGTACACACACACACACTCACACACAGACACGGGCAAGGCTCACACCCTGCTGTGTACACACACACACACACAGACACGGGCAAGGCCCAGACCCTGCTGTGTACACACACACACTCACACACAGACACGGGCAAGGCTCACACCCTGCTGTGTACACACACACACACACACAGACACGGGCAAGGCTCACACCCTGCTGTGTACACACACACACACACACACACAGACACGGGCAAGGCCCAGACCCTGCTGTGTACACACACACACACACACACTCACACACAGACACGGGCAAGGCCCAGACCCTGCTGTGTACACACACACTCACACACACTCACACACAGACACAGGCAAGGCTCACACCCTGCTGTGTACACACACACACACTCACACACAGACACGGGCAAGGCCCAGACCCTGCTGTGTACACACACACACACACTCACACACAGGCACTGGCAAGGCTCACACCCTGCTGTGTACACACACACACACTCACACACAGACACGGGCAAGGCTCACACCCTGCTGTGTACACACACACACACACACGGGCAAGGCTCACACCCTGCTGTGTACACACACACACACACAGGCAAGGCTCACACCCTGCTGTGTACACACACACACACACACGGGCAAGGCTCACACCCTGCTGTGTACACACACACACACACAGACACGGGCAAGGCTCACACCCTGCTGTGTACACACACACACACACACGGGCAAGGCTCAGATCTTGCTGTGTACACACACTCACACACACGGGCAAGGCTCACACCCTGCTGTGTATGCACACACACACACAGACACGGGCAAGGCTCACACCCTGCTGTGTACACACACACACACACAGACACGGGCAAGGCTCCGACCCTGCTGTGTAGACACACACACACACACACGGGCAAAGCTCAGACCCTGCTGTGTAGACACACACACACGGGCAAGGCTCAGACCCTGCTGTGTAGACACACACACACACACACGGGCAAGGCTCAGACCCTGCTGTGTAGACACACTCACACACACACACGCAAGGCTAAGACCCTGCTGTGTAGACACACACACACACACACACGGGCAAGGCTCAGACCCTGCTGTGTAGACACACACACACACGGGCAAGGTTCAGACCCTGCTGTGTACACACACACACACACGGGCAAGGCTCACACCCTGCTGTGTACACACACACACACACGGGCAAGGCTCCGACCCTGCTGTGTAGACACACTCACACACACACACGCAAGGCTAAGACCCTGCTGTGTAGACACACACACACACACGGGCAAGGCTCAGACCCTGCTGTGTAGACACACTCACACACACGGGCAAGGCTCAGACCCTGCTGTGTAGACACACACACACACACACACGGGCAAGGCTCAGACCCTGCTGTGTAGACACACTCACACACACGGGCAAGGCTCAGACCCTGCTGTGTAGACACACACACACACACACAGGCAAGGCTCAGACCCTGCTGTGTAGACACACTCACACACACACACGCAAGGCTAAGACCCTGCTGTGTAGACACACACACACTCACACACACACACGGGCAAGGCTCAGACCCTGCTGTGTACACACACACACACGCACACACACACGGGCAAGGCTCAGACCCTGCTGTGTACACACACACACACTCACACACACACACGGGCAAGCCTCAGTCCCTGCTGTGTACACACACACACTCACACACACACACGCAAGGCTAAGACCCTGCTGTGTAGACACACACACACACACGGGCAAGGCTCAGACCCTGCTGTGTACACACACACACACACACACACACAGACACGGGCAAGGCTCCGACCCTGCTGTGTAGACACACTCACACACACACACGGGCAAGGCTCAGACCCTACTGTGTAGACACACTCATACACACGGGCAAGGCTCAGACCCTGCTGTGTACACACACACACACACGCACACACACACACGCACACACACAGGCAAGGCTCAGACCCTGCTGTGTACACACACACACACGGGCAAGGCTCAGACCCTGCTGTGTACACACACACAGACACACACACAGGGGCAAGGCTCAGACCCTGCTGTGTACACACACACACACGCGTGCGCACACACACACGGGTAAGGCTCAGACCCTGCTGTGTACACACACACACTCTCACACACACGGGCAAGGCTCAGACCCTGCTGTGTACACACACACACACACACACACACACAGGGGCAAGGCTCCGACCCTGCTGTGTATCCGTGTAAATCCATAACAGGTAATAACCCCAAGAGGAAGGTGAGTGAGAGCCTGGAAGAGCCAGTTCCCAACGGAAGCCACACGTGGCCCAGATGTTACAAAGGACACATCTGGCCTTTCCAGTCACCGTACGAAGCTCAGGTTAAAGCAGGGTTGACGATGGCCAGCATGGGGTGGCCGCACCTGCGGCCCCGCGTGGCGCGTCGCAGGGGAGCGGGCGCCGGGGTCCTGGATACCTCGTCCTCAGGCCAGGAGCTTCCCTCCCAGTCCCCGCGTCATGGAGCGCGCCAGGCCGTTCTGCGAGGCTGTGAGGAAGCACCAGACCCCAGGCTGTAACGGATGCAGTCCATCCATCTGGCCTAGAGGAGGGTCCCTGAGGCACCACCAACAAAAAGCCCGTGGCAGCATCTCCCGGCCAGCCCTGGAGCAGCCCTGAAGCGTGGCATGGCCACCATGTTTCTGCGTCACAGACGGGAACACCGACGTGCTGTGACATTCGCGGGCTGTGAGCGGGAGCCGTGGCACGGCAGCCCTTCTCTCCGGCCTCTGGTCAAGCCCGTGGACCGGGCAGCCTGGCTCCGCTTCCTCCACGCTCGCCAGGAGCCTGGGAAGGAGCCGTTCCTCACCTGTGAGCACGAGGCGGACGTCAGCAGCCCACCGCCGAGGGCCACAGGGTGTCCCTCTGAGCTCTGCCTCAGAACCCTTCTCAACCCTTAGCCAAGGCCGAGCGGTCGGAGCAGGCCCCGAGATTCACTCTGTGAGGTCCCGAGGGTGCCATTAACCCGACCCCAGGGCCAGCACCACCTCCAGGCTTGGCCCGGCCCTGCCCCCTCTACGCCCCACCCCACCGGCTGGCTCGTAGCCCAGGATGCTCGGCTGCAGCCTGGCCAGCAGCATCTGTTGCCATGGCTCCCGCTGGGGCAGTGACGCACCCCCTCCCGCCCAGCGGGACGTCACCACAGCAGCCAGAGAGATTTAAATGCAGGCGGCAGATGAGATCCCAGCGCTGTGTCAGGGTGGAGTTTCCCTGCGTCGACGGCAGCCCCGGGGTAAGAGAATCTGCTTTTCAGAAAAGATACACTGATACATTTGGAGCAAATGGGCATCGCACCTCCCACGCAGTCTTAAATTGCTCCGAAAATGTGCGTAGATATAAATACACGTACAGAGCGTAGGTACCAGCTGGCTACGGACGCAGACAGGTACAGACGCCGAAGACGACCCAGCAGAGGGGAAAACCCAGCCCTCGGGTGACTGTGCGGTCACAGGGACTTCCTGCTACTGATCTTGCCATTTTTCTATCAAGTCAACCCTAAAGGACATGAACGCAATATCCGACGTGTGGAGTCTCCGGCCAGCCCGCACCCCACTTCCTACAGAGACCCCAGCTCTGCAGATCCAGATGGGCTCAGACGTGGATTTAATCGGCATCCAGGAGAGAATGCTGGGTTGAGCTGTATCTCCCCAGAAAACACAGCCTGTCCCCGGAACCCGTGGGTAGGCCCTTATTTGGAAATAAGGTCTGTGCAGATGTGACAAGTTAAGATGAGGTCACCCTGGAGTCAGGTGGGTCTTCAATCCGATGACCACATCCCTCTAAGAAGAGGAGTGGGCTCGGTCGGGCGTGGTGGCTCACGCCTGTCATCCCAGCACTTTGGGAGACTGAGGCAGGTGGATCACCTCAGGTCAGGAGTTCGAGACCAGCCTTGCCAACATGGTGAAACCCCGTCTCTACTAAAAATACAAAAATTAGCCAGGTGTGATGGCGCACACCTGTAATCCCCGCTACTCGGGAGGCTGAGGCAGGAGAATCGCTTGAACCTGGGAGACAGAGGCTGCAGTGAGCCGAGATCTCACCATTGCACTCCAGCCTGGGCATCAGAGCAAGACTCTATCTCAAAAAAAAAAAAAAAAAAAAAGAGGAAGAGGAGCAGGTTCACGACACACTCAGGGGCAGTGGCCGTGCAGGGACAGGGCAGAGGCTGGAGTGAGGCCTCTACAGGCCCAAGCGGCCGCCACCACCACGTGAGCCTCAGAGGGCACAAACGCTTCTCCCTCTGAGCCTCTGGCAGGACTAGCCCTGCCGACACCCGGCCGTCAGAGCTCCGGACTCCAGAACGCTGAGAACACATCTCTGCGGTCAGAACACGCAGCCACGTGCCTCTGCTGCGGCAGCCCCAGGTGGCGCCCGCTCAGCCCACGGGGAGGGCCAGCGCCGGCCACGTCCGAACGCCCACAGAAGAGCTGCCGAGGTCCCGCACAGCCGTTCATTCATCTGCAAGTACCTCGAGCATACATTGAGCACCGACTGTGTGCCGCACCCGCCCCAGCAGAGGCTCTGGGGACCCAGCCATGAACAAACCCCGTGAAATCCGTGCCCTCCCGGAGTTGGCACCTTAGTGGGGACACGGGGAACAAACACGATTGGTGGATGAGAATCTCTCAGCAGGCAGAACGCAGCACGAACGGGGGCGGCAGTGGTAGGGAAGGCCGCTAGGTAGGGAGGGGCCTTCCCAGGAAGGGGACTTGGGCAGAGACAGAAGAGAAGGTGAGGACAGCACCAGGAGGTGGGTGGCGTCAGAGCCTGAGGTGACGGTGGGGAGAGGGCACCAGGAGATGGGACGCGGTCAGAGCCTGCAGGGACAGTGGGAGACACCGAGGCAGTGGGGTGAGTGCGGCTGGGGAGGAGGGCATTAGTGTGGACCCCATTCCGTGGGGCCCGTGGCTCTATTCACCAGACCTGGATAGAGGTCTGCACGGCCCTGTGCCAGGCAGGCGGCCCCCTCCCTCTGGGCCCACAGAGTCTCCTGCAGGCTCCTCAGAACATGCTCGCCCTGAAGGTCTTCCCCAGCTTTTGGGGGGCTGTGTGCAGGTGTCCAGATGAGAGACCTCAGGGAGGGCTGTTTGCAGGTGTCCACGTGGGGGACCACGGGGAGGGCTATATGTGTGGGTGTGTCCACGTGGGGGACCTCGGGGAGATGGGTGTGTGGGTGTCCACGTGGGGGACCACGGGGAGGGGTGTGGGTGGGTATCCACATGGGGGACCTCGGGGAGACGGGTGTGTGGGTGTCCATGTGGGGGACCTCGGGGAGAGGGGTGTGTGCAGGTGTCCATGTGAGGGACCATGGGGAGGGGTGTGTGTAGCTGTCCATGTGGGGGACCACGGGGAGGGGTGTGTGGGTGTCCACGTGAGGGACCTCGGGGAGAGGGGTGTGTGGGTGTCCACGTGGGGGACCTGGGGGAGAGGGGTGTGTGGGTGTCCACGTGGGGGACCTCGGGGAGAGGGGTGTGTGCAGGTGTCCATGTGAGGGACCACGGGGAGGGGTGTGTGGGTGTCCACGTGAGGGACCTCGGGGAGAGGGGTGTGTGGGTATCCACGTGGGGGACCTGGGGGAGAGGGGTGTGTGGGTGTCCACGTGGGGGACCTCGGGGAGAGGGGTGTGTGCAGGTGTCCATGTGAGGGACCACGGGGAGGGGTGTGTGCGTGTCCACGTGAGGGACCACAGGGAGGGATGTGTGGGGGTGTCCACGTGAGGGGCCTTAGGGAGGGGTGTGTGGGGGTGTTCATGTGAGGGGCCTTAGGGAGGGGTGTGTGTGTGCAGGTGTCCATGTAAGGGACCACGTGGGCAGGCTGGGCCTGTGGCCCTGCTGCATGTGCCGGTGTAATCTGAGGTTTGCTCACCCGTCGCCCACCCTTATGATTGTGCAATTAAGCACTTGAGGCGGAGGATGACACGGTTAAAAATAGCCCTTCCCTTCAGCCAGAGAGAGCCTGTGAGTGAGTGGGTGTGAGGAGGCCTGGGGCCTGTGGGGTGGGATCTGCAGCTGCCTGTGAGGGAGGGAAGAGGTCTCGCCCCAGGCCCCCATCCTGCTGATTTCTCAGAAGACATCTTAGCACCCCGGCCTTTACTTTACTCGGCTAAAACGTGAACACTGGATACGTGCCAGGCCCCGTTCTAGGCGTGGGAAGAGGCTGGGAGGTGCTCCTGGCCCCCACAGAGCCGAGAAGAAAGCAGAGTTGGGGGAGGGTGGGCAGCAGGGAAGGCCAGTCAGGTGAGGGCCCTGAGTGTTTCCAGGGAGAGCACGGCACGAGCAGAGACTCCGACACCAACGTGCCTGGTGTGCAGACGGGATCAAAAGGAGGCCCTGCGGCAGCTGCGGACTGAGCGAGGGAGAGAGAGGACTGAGGGCACCGAGGTGGCGGGCGGGTCACGCCGGGCCTGCTGGGGATGGGAAGGACTTTGGTTTTCACCATGAGCCAGGTGGGAGAGGCGGAGGGCTGGGGACAGTGCAAAGGTGCAAGGCCTGGCGCTCACAGCCCAGAAAGGAGCGCGAAGGCAACAGAGTGGGTCTAGGGACACACCACGGACTGGTTAGTAAGGAAGGATGGTGGGTGGTGATGATGGGGAAGGATGGTGGGTGATGATGATGGGGAAGGACGGTGGGTGATGATGATGGGGAAGGACGGTGGGTGGTGATGGGGAAGGACGGTGGGTGGTGATGGGGAAGGACGGTGGGTGATGATGGGGAAGGACGGTGGGTGATGATGATGGGGAAGGACGGTGGGTGATGATGGGGAAGGACGGTGGGTGATGATGGGGAAGGACGGTGGGTGGTGATGGGGAAGGACGGTGGGTGGTGATGGGGAAGGACGGTGGGTGATGATGGGGAAGGACGGTGGGTGGTGATGGGGAAGGACGGTGGGTGGTGATGGGGAAGGACGGTGGGTGATGATGGGGAAGGACGGTGGGTGGTGATGGGGAGGGACGGTGGGTGATGATGGGGAAGGACGGTGGGTGATGATGGGGAAGGACGGTGGGTGGTGATGGGGAAGGACGGTGGGTGATGATGGGGAAGGACGGTGGGTGGTGATGGGGAGGGACGGTGGGTGGTGATGGGGAAGGACGGTGGGTGGTGATGGGGAAGGACGGTGGGTGATGATGGGGAAGGACGGTGGGTGGTGATGGGGAAGGACGGTGGGTGATGATGGGGAAGGACGGTGGGTGGTGACGACGGGGAAGGATGGTGGGTGGTGACGACGGGGAAGGATGGTGGGTGGTGACGATGGGGAAGGACGGTGGGTGATGATGGGGAAGGACGGTGGGTGGTGATGGGGAAGGATGGTGGGTGGTGACGACGGGGAAGGATGGTGGGTGGTGACGACGGGGAAGGATGGTGGGTGGTGACGACAGGGAAGGATGGTGGGTGGTGACGATGGGGAAGGACGGTGGGTGATGATGGGGAAGGACGGTGGGTGGTGATGGGGAAGGACGGTGGGTGACGATGGGGAAGGATGGTGGGTGACGATGGGGAAGGATGGTGGGTGACGATGGGGAAGGATGGTGGGTGACGATGGGGAAGGATGGTGGGTGATGATGGGGAAGGATGGTGGGTGGTGATGGGGAAGGATGGTGGGTGGTGATGGGGAAGGATGGTGGGTGATGACGATGGGGAAGGATGGTGGGTGGTGATGGGGAAGGATGGTGGGTGGTCATGATGGGGAAGGATGGTGGGTGGTGATGGGGAAGGATGGTGGGTGATGATGATGGGGAAGGATGGTGGGTGATGATGGGGAAGGATGGTGGGTGGTGATGATGGGGAAGGATGGTGGGTGATGATGGGGAAGGATGGTGGGTGGTGACGATGGGGAAGGATGGTGGGTGGTGACGATGGGGAAGGATGGTGGGTGGTGATGATGGGGAAGGATGGTGGGTGGTGATGGGGAAGGATGGTGGGTGATGATGGGGAAGGACGGTGGGTGGTGATGGGGAAGGACGGTGGGTGGTGATGGGGAAGGATGGTGGGTGGTGATGGGGAAGGACGGTGGGTGATGATGATGGGGAAGGATGGTGTGTGATGATGGGGAAGGATGGTGGGTGGTGATGATGGGGAAGGATGGTGGGTGATGATGGGGAAGGATGGTGGGTGGTGATGATGGGGAAGGATGGTGGGTGATCATGGGGAAGGATGGTGGGTGGTGATGATGGGGAAGGATGGTGGGTGGTGATGGGGAAGGATGGTGGGTGGTGATGATGGGGAAGGATGGTGGGTGATCATGGGGAAGGATGGTGGGTGGTGATGATGGGGAAGGATGGTGGGTGGTGATGGGGAAGGATGGTGGGTGGTGATGATGGGGAAGGATGGTGGGTGGTGATGGGGAAGGATGGTGGGTGGTGATGATGGGGAAGGATGGTGGGTGATCATGGGGAAGGATGGTGGGTGGTGATGGGGAAGGATGGTGGGTGATGATGGGGAAGGACGGTGGGTGGTGATGGGGAAGGACGGTGGGTGGTGATGGGGAAAGATGGTGGGTGATGATGGGGAAGGACGGTGGGTGGTGATGGGGAAGGATGGTGGGTGGTGATGGGGAAGGATGGTGGGTGATGATGATGGGGAAGGATGGTGGGTGGTGATGGGGAAGGATGGTGGGTGACGATGGGGAAGGATGGTGGGTGATGATGGGGAAGGATGGTGGGTGGTGATGGGGAAGGATGGTGGGTGATGATGGGGAAGGACGGTGGGTGGTGATGGGGAAGGACGGTGGGTGGTGATGGGGAAGGATGGTGGGTGGTGATGGGGAAGGATGGTGGGTGATGATGATGGGGAAGGATGGTGGGTGGTGATGGGGAAGGATGGTGGGTGATGATGATGGGGAAGGATGGTGGGTGATGATGGGGAAGGATGGTGGGTGGTGATGATGGGGAAGGATGGTGGGTGGTGATGGGGAAGGATGGTGGGTGGTGATGGGGAAGGATGGTGGGTGGTGATGGGGAAGGACGGTGGGTGGTGATGGGGAAGGACGGTGGGTGGTGATGGGGAAAGATGGTGGGTGATGATGGGGAAGGACGGTGGGTGGTGATGGGGAAGGATGGTGGGTGGTGATGATGGGGAAGGATGGTGGGTGGTGATGGGGAAGGATGGTGGGTGGTGATGGGGAAGGATGGTGGGTGGTGATGGGGAAGGATGGTGGGTGGTGATGGGGAAGGATGGTGGGTGGTGATGATGGGGAAGGATGGTGGGTGATGATGGGGAAGGATGGTGGGTGGTGACGATGGGGAAGGATGGTGGGTGGTCATGATGGGGAAGGATGACAGAAAAATATGTGTTTTGGATACTTGGTCCTGATGAGCTCGGTGAACATGTACAAACAAACTCACCGCAGTGACCATCAAGATGAAAACACCAAACGGCACAGCCCCCAGGAGCCCCTCATCTCACCTGGTCGCTCCGCCGGGGGCCCCATCCTGACTTCCATTCCCACCAGTGTGTAGGTTCATGTCGGCTGCTCCCGAAGTCCTCCTCCAGGGGCTGACCCCGCGTTCCCCGTGTGGTGGCCACGTAACTCCGCGCCGAGTGAGAGGCGAGGCCGCGTGTTCCTCCCCGTGGAGCGGCTCCACCTTCTCCCGAGAAGGTTCTGGTGTGTTTGGAAGGCAGAGCTCCTGGGCCTGGTGGGTGAGCAGCTGACAGAGGACTGGGCCGGCCCTGTGACCACTCGCCGTGTGTGAACAATACGTATAACCTTCCCTGTGTGTAGACAACACGTGTGACCTTCCCTGTGTGTAAACATATGTGACCCTCCCCGTGTGTAGACAACACGTGTGACCTTCCCTGTGTGTGGTCACCCTCTCACCTGGGGTCCGAGGCAGGGCTGGGCCTGTCACCCTCTCGCCTGGGATCCGAGGCAGGGCTGGGCCTGTCACCCTCTCGCGTGGGATCCGAGGCAGGGCTGGGCCTGTCACCCTCTCACCTGGGGTCCGAGGCAGGGCTGGGCCTGTCACCCTCTCGCCTGGGGTCCGAGGCAGGGCTGGGCCTGTCACCCTCTCACCTGGGGTGTGAGGCAGGGCTGGGCCTGTCACCCTCTCGCCTGGGGTCCGAGGCAGGGCTGGGCCTGTCACCCTCTCGCCTGGGGTCCGAAGCAGAGCTGGGCCTGTCACCCTCTCGCCTGGGGTCCGAGGCAGGGCTGGGCCTGTCACCCTCTCGCCTGGGGTCCGAAGCAGAGCTGGGCCTGTCACCCTCTCGCGTGGGGTGTGAGGCAGGGCTGGGCCTGTCACCCTCTCACCTGGGGTCCGAGGCAGGGCTGGGCCTGTCACCCTCTCGCGTGGGGTGTGAGGCAGGGCTGGGCCTGTCACCCTCTCACCTGGGGTCCGAGGCAGGGCTGGGCCTGTCACCCTCTCGCCTGGGGTCCGAGGCAGGGCTGGGCCTGTCACCCTCTCGCCTGGGGTCCGAAGCAGGGCTGGGCCTGTCACCCTCTCGCCTGGGGTCCGAGGCAGGGCTGGGCCTGTCACCCTCTCGCCTGGGGTCCGAAGCAGAGCTGGGCCTGTCACCCTCTCGCGTGGGATCCGAGGCAGGGCTGGGCCTGTCACCCTCTCACCGGGGGTCCGAGGCAGGGCTGGGCCTGTCACCCTCTCGCCTGGGGTGTGAGGCAGGGCTGGGCCTGTCACCCTCTCGCCTGGGGTGTGAGGCAGGGCTGGGCCTGTCGCCCTCTCACCTGGGGTCCAAGGCAGGGCTGGGCCTGTCACCCTCTCGCCTGGGGTCCGAGGCAGGGCTGGGCCTGTCGCCCTCTCGCCTGGGGTCCGAGGCAGGGCTGGGCCTGAGGCAGGGCTGGGCCTGTCACCCTCTTGCCTGGGGTCTGAGGCAGGGCTGGGCCCTCCCAGGCCATGGTCACCCTCTCACCTGGAAGGCAGGGCAGCCAGAGTCTCATGGGGAGAAGGAGCTTGCAAGTGGTGTCCAGCCCCACCCAGGAGGGGCACGTGGATCCAGTCCTGCCCGAGGTCCTGGCCTGCCAGCTGGGAGGTGTCCGCGGGTCACTCTGCCTGCTGTGCCTCTGTTTTTTCATGGGTGGCTGGCGGTGGGCAGCGTCTTGGTGAGGATTCGGTGCCCACACCCCGCCAGGCAGGACTTAATCAACAGGCACTGCCCGCGCGTGACCCGGAGGGAGGCTCCAGGGCCACACGGCACTGCACGGGAGGGTAAACTGAGGCTCAGGCCCGGTCACCTGCCTGCGCTCGCCCGCAGAGCCGGGTCCCAGGGCTTGCCCGTGGGAATCGCCCACCCTCACCGGGGGGAGGGACAGGTGCCCTGGTCGGCCGCCTCCTCCTTATTGAAGTCATTTTTCTCCTCTTGTCCTGGAACTGGCGGTGGGCAGCCCCTCCCTCCACCCCCAGGAGCCGTGAAGAAAACAAAAGCTTAATCGAATCAGGCACCGGGGCGGTGGGTGCGGTGGAGACAGGCCGCCCGGTCCAGGGAGGCCGAGGGAGCCCCCGCCTGTAATTACAGCCCCGATGTGATGATATTAATTATCGTCGCTGCTCTGCGTCTGCTTCCGCCCGGCGAGCCTGTGGATGTCGCTGCCACGTACAAGCCTCCAGGCCTCGTTACAGACACAGCCTGCAGCACGGGGAGCCTGAGACCCCCCCGGGCCGCGCCCCACGTGGAGGATGGGGCTTGAAACTCACCCTCCAACTCCCCCCACGCATCAGGGTTAGAGTCTGACGGCCCCAGAGATGAGATGCCAGACGGCAGGGGCCCTGGGAGGGGTGGGTGGGCTGCCGTGTGGGGCGGGGCCCGATGCCAGGGTAGGGACCACAGGCAGCCATGGAAGGTTCCAGAACAGGGGCCACGGTGGATGCAGGGGCACAGCTTTGGTTGGGCAGAGGGGCTGGTGCTGTGTCAAGATGGGATGGAGGCCCGTGATCAATGCCGGGTCCCGGGAGCCTTTCCTCACCCCGGGACGCCCCTGCTGCCCTAGTGCCCCTCCCCTCCCTCCCTCAGTTCAGATTCTGCTCCTTCCACAAAGCTGTCCTGGGCAGTGGCTCACGCCTGTAAACCCAGCACTTTGGGAGGTCGAGGCAGGTGAATCACCCGAGGTCAGGAGTTCAAGACCAGCCTGGCCAACACAGTGAAACCCCATCTCTACTAAAATACAAAAATTAGCTGGGCGTGGTGACAGGTGCCTGTAATCCCAGCTACTCAGGAGGCTGAGACAAAATTGCTTGAACCTGGAAAACGGTGGATACAGTGAGCCAAGATTGTGCCACTGCCCTCCTGCCTGGGCAGCTGAGTGAGACTGTCTTAAAAAAAAAAAAAAAAAAAGTTCTTGATTAATTCTGTGGCGGGAGGCTCACTCCCTCACTCCAGGGCCACCTTCCCCAGCTCTGGGATGTAGAAAGCCCAGGCCTCGGGGGCTTCCTTCTCTGCTGTTTTCCCTGCCTCAGACTCAGGCAGTGATGCTCCTCCTCGGATGGGAGACTCACTGGATCACTGTTCTCTTGCTGTCAACTTGAAAAATGAATCAGCCGGATGCAGTGGCTCACGCCTGTGATCCCAGCACTTCGGGAGGCTGAGGTGGGTGGATCACTTGAGGTCAGGAGTTCAAGACCAGCCTGGCCAACGTGGTGAAACCCCATGTCTACTAAAATACAAAAATTAGCCAGGCGTGGTGACAGGTGCCTGTAATCCCAGCTACCCGGGAGGCTGGGGCAGGAGAATCGGTTGAGCCTGGGAGGTGGAGGCTGCAGTGAACCAAGATTGCACCACTGTACTCCAGCCCGGGTGACGGAACGAGAGTCCATCTCCAAAAAACAAAACAAAGAAAAAAAAAACAAGCCAGCTTGAGCAAAGAAGGGACTTTACTGGCCCACCCTCTGATCAGAAATGGTGTGCAGTTATGGGCTTCAGGCGTAGCTGGATCCAGGCGTCCACAATGTCACCAGGCATCTGACTCCTCATCTCTCAGCTGTTGCTCCCTGTGATGGCTCCACTCTGAAGAAGGGGCATCTTTTTGTAATTTGCACAAAATAGGCTGCCCCCTGGCTGTGCCCGTGGCCTTCCTGAGGGTAGGGAGACTCAGGATGGCTGCGAGGCTGGAAGGACAGATTGCCGGGAGGCGCGCGTGCCCCCTTCACAGCAGAGCACCCGCTGGGGCCGAGCGCTCTGCAGCGCCAGGGACGCTGCCGGCACCAACAGTAGACTCACTCTGCTCAGGATCAGCATCACGAGGCAGCAACCAGCAACAACCCGGAGTGATCCAGGGCATCTGACACCGCTGGGGTCGGCACCGACCTGCAGGGCCAGACGCCGCGCAGCTGCAGCATCCCGGGATGACGCCCACGTGGAAGGAGGAGAGGGGAGGGCAGGGGCGGCCGCAGCTCCCAGAAACCAGCACACACAAACGCACACACGAGAGCACGCCAGCAGTGACGCAGCCACGCACAGCGCAGTTACACGTGCACACGCCAGCACACACACAGTGAACAAAGCCACACACAGTTACACATGCACACGCAGCTTATGTGCTCACACGTGCACACACCAGCACACATGCAGGGACACACACACAGTTACACATACACACGCAGCTCACGTGCTCACACGTGCACACGGCAGCACACACACAGTGAACAAAGCTGCAGTTACACATGCACACGCAGCTTATGTGCTCACACGTGCACACACCAGCACACACATGGGGACACACAAGCACACACAAGCACACAATTGCACAAAGCACACGTGCTCACACGTGCACACGCCAGCACACACGCGGTGAACACAGCCACAAATTACATATGCACACACAGCTCGTGATTACATGGGCACACAGCACACGACAGCCACACACTAGCACACAGCTCGTGATTACATGCGCACACAGCCCACATGACAGCCACACACTAGCACAGTTACACACGCATGCACAGCTCACGTGCCCACACGTGCTCACACTAGCACAGACGAAGGAACACACAGGCACACAAGCGCACAGTTACACATATGCAGGTCACGTGCTCACATGCAGATGCCACACACGCAGTGAACACACAGCCACACACAGTTATACATGCATACACAGGTCACGTGCTTACACATGCACACACTGGCACACACACAGGGACACAGGCACACACAAGCTCACCGCTACACATACACAGCTCACATGCCACGCGTGAACACAGCCACAGTTACACATGCATACAGTTCACATGCACACACCAGCACACGTGCAGTGACACAGCCACATGCAAGTGCACAGTTACACATGCATACGCAGCTCACATGCTCACATGTGCACATGCACACATGGTGACAGCCACACACAAGTGCATAATTACACACCCAGCTCACGTGCACACATGCAGTGACAGCCACACAGCAGTTACACATGCATACAGTTCACATGCACACACCAGCACACGTGCGGTGACACAGCCACACGCAAGTGCACAGTTACACATGCATACGCAGCTCACATGCTCACATGTGCACATGCACACATGGTGACAGCCACACACAAGTGCATAATTACACACCCAGCTCACGTGCACACATGCAGTGACAGCCACACAGCAGTTACACATGCATACACAGCTCACGTGGTTACATGCACATTCCAGCACACACGCAGTCACACACAAGCACACAGGTATGCATACACAGCCCTCCCTTCACGTGCACATTCCAGCACACATGCACACACAATTATGCATACGCTGCTCATGTGCTTACACGTGCACACACCAGCACACACACGGGGACACAGCCACACACCAGAAGTTACGCACACAGCTCACATGCTTACACATGCACACACCAGCACACGTGACATGGCCACACACAGGCACAGTTACACATGCACACACAGCTCCCGTGCCTACACGTGCACACGCCAGCACACACGCGGTGACACAACCACACACCCCTCAGGGGTTGTCTTGAGGGGTGTGAGGGGGAGGGGTCCTGTCCCGAGGGGCGTGAGGGGGAGTGCTGGTTTCTCAGGGCCGGGCTCCCGACCCCGCCTGCTGCCCCCGGAGACCTCAGAAAGCCGGTGGGAAGGACCTCATCGATCTGGAAGCCGCTCCACCTCCTCCCCGGAGTTCACGGCAGAACTCCCGCATTATCAAACAGCCAGGCAAGCCAACCTCCACCCCCGCATTCCCGAAACACCTTTATTGCACTATAAACAGCGTTTATAAACAAACACACTGGGGGGGGTGTCTTAAAGATTTACCCACAGTCGACTTCAGACACTAAGATATGGAACAGTGCAGAGGGCTATAAAACGGGGACCCCCGGGAGAACAGGGCCTGGAGGGGTACGCGTCAGAGAAGGGGGCAAGCTCCATCGTCTCTCCCCACAGGGTGCCCTCCCTGCCTCCCCGGCCTGAGGAGCCTCAGCCCTGGGTGCCCCGGCTTCCGGGGAGAGCGGAGTCCCTGCAACACCAGGCTCGGAAGGGACCCAGCCTCACGGGCCCCACACTCTCCCTCTGGGGGGGTCAGGGGTGTGTCCCGATGGACGTCAGCAGGGGCCCGGCTGCTCCTCCAGGCCTGGGAAGCGGCTCCTCCACCTTCCCTGGTCAAGAGGGACAGCGTGTGGCAAAGGGGGTAAAGGGGGATGCCACGGATGTGCCCTGGTCTCCCCGTGCCCAGCAGCAGCCAGGCGAGGGGAAGGCACCGGCCCGGCCTGGCCCCTGCTTCAAGTCGCATCATTTCTGCATCATTCTGAGCCGGAACCACCTGCCCCAGATCATTCAGGGACCCACATAACCACACAAGGGAAGCCCTGCAGCCACCTGGGCTCCCACCCACCCACCGCGGCCACAGTCTATCTACACACGTGGCGTCAAAGCCACGGCCATCAGCCACGGTGCGTCACCCCCAGCTGCGAGGAGGCTGGACAGAAGGGCGACAGGGTGGCGGTCCCCAGCAACAGGGATGGGCAGCAGAAGTGGCCAGACCGGCCTGCACCCTAAAAGCAAGCGCAGACAGCATCGGAGGAAAACCAGATGGGAGAGCCGTCTCCCCCACCCGGTGGCCTCTGCCAAGACCTCTGTGCTCTGACTGTGGCCGCGGCTGCTCCCACCCTCATGAGGGCACCCTCGCATGACCCGCTCACCACCGGAGCCTGGGAAGCTGGGGTCTCCCAGAGCCAGCCTGACCCCTGGGAGGGGACGCCTCGGGCAGTCTGAGCCTGGTGTGGCCCAGAGGCCCTGCTCTCTGCAGAGTGGGAACTGGACGGCGGGGTGGGAACGGGGTGGCTGGACAGGAACTGGGGTGGTGGGGCAGGAACTGGAGGGTCGGGTGGGAACTGGACGGTCAGTGGACTGGGAACTGGATGGAGGACGGCAGGGTAGGAAGCTGACAGCGGGGTGGGAACTGGAGCCTGGAGTGAGATCTGGGTGGCGGGGTGGGAACTGGACGGTCAGTGGGGTGGGAAGCGGACAGAGGCAGGCTGTGGGGAGGAATACACGTGCGTGGTGGAGGTGACCATTGGCTCCAGGACTTGCGACCTCTCCGTCCACGGCCGTGCCCCGGCCACGCGCACGCATTCCTGGACCCCCAAGAACCTCCTTCTGGAACTCTGTGTGAATGACGCCAGGCGGTGTTGCCGGGCCAAGGGGGACCCTCAGCCCTGCGAAGCGGCCCTTCCTCTTCCCCCGAGGCCCCTCTCCTCCTCCAAAGAGTAAATTAATTCATGAAAAATCACACTCTGGTCAGCATCGGCGGGCCAAGGAAGCCCCGCGTCCACCGCAGCACGGGGGCCGGCCCGGCATGGGTGTGAGCCGCTCCCCACCCGGTGTGGAGGAGAGAGGAGGGGTCTCCCCTCGGCACACCCCCACCCCAGCGGAGCGGGCCTCTACAGGAAGGGGAGCAGGGCGGTCAGGGGCAGCTCCTTCTCCCCCAGCAGCGTGTCCCGCTTCAGGCTGCTGCCCTTGTTCACCACCTTGATCCTCAGGGCCAGCTTGCGGGCGCTGGCCGGCCCCAGCCCGTCGAAGAAGAAGTCCTCGTTGAACACGGGGTGGCGGCTGTTCTTCATGATGGTGCTGCGCTGCTTCTGCAGCTTCCCGGGCACCAGGCACAGCCCCACGCAGCAGTTGATGGTGCGCGCGTCGCACAGGCGGTCGTACAGGCCCTCGGCGGCCAGCAGGCGCACCCGCAGGCGGGCCTGGCCGGCCTCGTACTCGGCCAGCAGCCGCACGCTGCCCCGGGGGCCCACGTGGACCGTGTGCTCCCCACGCGGGGCGGCCTGGCCCGACTCGGGGCCGGGCTCCGGGGGTGCCCGGCGGGTCAGGCGGCGGCGGCTCCCGGGGCTGGTGTCCGGGGTGCTGTCGTCCGCCGACAGGGAACCGTGGCGGCCCACCGAGTGCCGGAGCTGGCTCACCTTGGCCTGGCTGTCCTGGGCGAAGCCTTTGAGCAGCGACACCGAGCGGGACAGCAGAGGGGACCCGAACGGGGAGGACTCGGCCGAGGACCCCGTGTCGCTCTCGCCGCCGCTGAAGCCGCGGCCCGGGCTCATGAGGGCCCCGCCGGCCTCCCTGGGGCCCCCGTCGCCCGCGTCGGCCTTGGCAGGTGCCCGGCGGCGCGCGGCACCCGGGGAGCCCACCTGGGCCAGGGCCCCGTGCTCGCTGTGGAACAGGGACTCCCTGCGCCGCGTGTGGGGGCTCTCGGCCAGCGTGGCGAAGCCGTAGGACGTCTGCGCCTTGGGCACGGAGGGCAGGGACATGGCGCCCGGGGCCGGCGGGGGCGCGGGGGGGGCGCCGTCCTCCTCGGGCCCGTCCTCCGCGCTCTCGATCTGGATCACGTGCCGGGTCGCGGCCCGCAGCAGGCTCTTGCTCTCGGCCGCCAGCTTGGCGGGCAGTCGGGGGCTGCGGGGGGCCTGGCGGGGCGACGCGGGCGCCAGGTTCTGCTCCGACGCGGACGGGCCCAGCGCGGCCTGTCCCTCCGCCTCCGCGGGGCCCGAGGCCAGCTTGGGGGGGATGAAGAAGTCGGGGATCTTGTCGGGCGTCAGCACGTTGCTGTACAGCGGCCCCTTGGAGGCCCTGTCGCCTGCGTCGCCCCCCACGGCCCGGCCGTTCTCCCCGGACCCCCGAAGCCGCTCCAGGAACCACATGTTGGGTTTTCTCGCGGGGGCTGCGGCGCCTGCGGAGAGAAGCCGGGGTCGGGGTCCGGGCAGCGCGGGCGGAGCGTCCTTGGGGTCCCCGGGCGGGCGCCGCGGCCCAGGGCAGGGGTGAGGGCGGGTTCGCCCCCGCTTTTCCGGAGAGACCCCGCGTAACTTCCAGTCCCAAGCGCAGGGCGGCGGGGGGCGGTGGGGTCCGGGGGTCCGGGGGGGCTCTGACTCCCCGGGGAGGGGGGAAGCCGCGCCCCCACCCCGAGCGTTTCAGCGCTCAGTCCCCGGGGAAGACGCGGCTGTGGGTGCCCCCGGGGTGTCCCAGCTCCGCCCCCCGCTCCCACCCACCTGTGGCTTCTCCCCGGACCGCAGGGCCGGGCGGGTGGGGGGCGACGGCGGGAGGTCTGGGGCCGGCAGCGCCGCGAGTCGACTCCCCGGGGTCCCCCCCCCGGGCCTCCCCGGCTCAGCTGGCGGTGGGGGTGGGGTCCCGGTAGCCCCCGCGGAACGGGCGGGTTCCCGCACTCACCTGCCCGGGGTGCCGGCCCGAGGCTGGACGGACACGCGCGGGGGTCTCGGCGCGCAGGCTCCCGGGGCTGGCGCGGGGGACGCGGCCGGAGCGGGGATGCGGGCGGCGGCCGCGCAGTCGGACTCATTCACCCGCGGCGGGAAACCGCCCAGCCCCGCCGCCGCCGCCGCCGCCGTATTCCTCCTAGTACGGCCGCCCGCGCCCCGCCCCCGCTCCGCTCCGCCCCCCGGGGACGGGGGTGGCGCCGTCTCCCCGCGGTCCCCGGAGGCCGTTGGCAGGGAGGAGCCTGGCCAGGATCCGGGGGTGACTGGGGCGGGTGAGAAACCAGCAGGTGGTCGCGGTTGGCTGCTGGCCACCCCGGGCGCCCAGCCTGAGCCCCAGAACCCCACTCGCTGCCGGGCACTTCTCCGGCGAGGAGCTTTCCCGACTAACGACGAATTAAGTAACAGCAGCAGTAATTAACGCAGCTGCGCTGATGATGCAGCCTTCCTCCCGGCCAGCCCCGCAGCGTCCTGGGGGGTCCCTGGCTCTCACGCAACCCGGCACGCAGGTCCTACTGCAATCCGCAGTTTGTAGATGAGGAAGGTGGGGGTTTCCTTCCAGAAACTAGGAACAGCTAGGAGAGCTGGTTCTACTAAAGGGGTGACCTCTCAGCAGCCGCCCAGGAGAACTGAAAGGGGGCTGCTCCTTCACTTCACATACAAACGTTTCCTGAGCACCTGCTAGATGCTGGACAGTGCCCTGGCCGCTGGGGACACAGCTGGGACGGAGGGGGGTGTCCCAGCCCTGGTGATGCGGGGGCAGGATGGCCCACAGCACACAGGTGCGGCACAGAGCTGTCGGGTGGTGACTCCCAGAGCAGGAATCCAGCAGGAAAGAAAGTGTGAAAGTGTGAGGGTCAGGGCGAAGGGAGAAGGTTCACTGTGTGATTCACGATGGAGAAACCCAGAGGGGGTAAGACCAGTCCAAGCCCAGGCTTCCCCTTCAGTTCCTGAGACCACGGGGTCCCTCTTCCTGAGGCCCCGACCCCCCTCCTGCCAGCTGCTCCTGTGATCTGCCAGCTCAGCCTTCACTGCTTCCTTCTCTCCCTCCCCGCCTCAGTTTCCTCTTCTGGAACCGAGCTGATAAGTCCCAGCCTCTGCATGCATGGAGCTAGCAAGATAACATATCGCCAGGACCAACCCTGAGCCGGTGGACGCCTGGTGCTTGATTAAATTATCGATTGACCAGGAGCCTCCGAGTTCTGGGAATGTCCCCACGTCTCGATGTGGCTCAAGCTGGAGGAGCGGCTGCCGCCACAGTGGCAGAGGAGGGGTCCAGGAGGGCGAGGGAGCTGGGCTGAGGCCTCCCTGCTCTCCACGCACCCTTGCAGTGAGGGGTTAGGGTCGTCCTGTCCAGAGGGGAAAGTGAGACGCAGAGGAGCTGTGACTCCCTACGAGAGGCCATGTCAGCCTTGTTCACCCAGCAAACACTGAAGAACCCCCACTTTGTGCTGGAGCAACCGTGATGCAGCCCCGAAGTCGGACAGGGAGGCGGACACAGAGGAATTCTCCCCTTCACCACCGCTGCCCACCACAGCCTGGCAGGGCCCCGAGCCCCAGCTCTGCCACCATGAAGAACACCCTTGGCTGCTGTCCGCAGCCCCTGCTGGGCCCCGGGTCAGGAGGAGGGTCCTGGAGGTCTCATCCGTGTAGTTTCCCCAGGGCCCAGGCCAGCCATGTCTCCAAGAAACATTTGCCAAACAAGTGAGGGAACAGCATCACTGCAGGAATGATGCTCTGTCGGCAGGATGGGAGGGGCCTCAGGGGCCACAGAACCACCCTCCTGCATTGCAGACAGGGAGACCAGGGCCCAGGGAGGGAAGGGGACAGCTCAGGTCCAAGGAAGGGGCAGCGACAGGTCTCCTGACAGCGGGCCAGCCCCAGGTATTGGGGTTCGCTCCCCAGCACCCCTGCACAGCCCAGGTCGGGGCAGAGCCTCTCCGCCTAGCTGGGTTGGGGGATAAGGCACTGGGTGTACACCAGGCCTGTTTCTGTGCTAAGGACACAAATCCAGAGCTGCTCAGTCGGGCCTGAGTCCTGGCACCAACACTTCCCGAGGTGTGATGCTGGACAGGCATCAGGACCTTCGCCGGCAGCACAGGGCATCATGGCATTCTAGTGAGGGTTCAACAGATGACCACCTCAAACACTTCACAGGTGAGGAAGGGGGCTCAGCCGGGGGAGCTGGCCCAGACCTCAAAGTGCGTCCGGAGCCCTGACCCCACCACAGCCAGAAGCCCCACCCGATCCCCACGCCCTGTCACATTTAGCGGCTGGGGAAACAGGCCCGAAAGTTCCCGGGGATGGGTCCCCACACCTGCCCTGTGGACTGACACAGACCCGCCCTGGGCAGGGCAGGGGCAGGGAGACCGGGCCTTCCGGCTGATTAGCTCTGCACCCTCCGTAGGTAAACAGGAGCTTCTCCTGGTCAACAGAACCTTCTGCCTCCCTCTGCAGCAGCCCTGCCGCAGCCCTCCAGGAATCGCAGACCAGGGGCCTGTGGATTCCGGCTCAGGCTGGAGGAGGCGGCCCAGGTGGCATCAACCAGCCCATCTCAGCTCCGAGTCGTGGCACCTCATGCTGGGTGGCTTTGGGGGCCCCCGCAGGGACATGTGGCTTCCCAGAGCCAGCCCCGAATCCAAGGCTGCCCCATGGTGGCCTCCGGGAGGTGGTTTAAGAATAAAGTGCCTGCAGTCCAAGCTCCAGTTCTGAGGAGGCCACTGGGCACCTGTGCAGCTTGATGACACCCTGGGGACCTCAGGAAAAGGTGGGACGGTTTAATAATAAAACCGTCCCAGGAGCAGGACTGTCTGTGAGCTCCCAGGAGGGACCCAGCTGGTCCATGGATCACGGGAACCCCAGTGGGAAGGCCCAGGAGGGCCATCGCGTTTCCAGATAGGGACACTGAGGCCCGGGGGAGTACCCCGATTCCTCAGGGAGCGCACAGAACCAGTGATCTCCAGGCCTGCCGAGGGCGGGTGCTCAGTTGATACCAGCTGGTACCTGGGGTGTCCTGGCCCCCCCATGGTGCTAGCTGGTACCCTGGGGCGTCCTGGCCCCCCCACAGTGCTAGCTGGTACCCTGGGGCATCCTGGCCCCCCACGGCGCTAGCTGGTACCCAGGCATCATCGCCTCCCCACAGCGCTAGCTGGTACCCGGGTGTCCTGGCCCCCTCACGGTGCTGTTACCTGGGGCGTCCTGGCCCCCCCACGGCGCTAGCTGGTACCCAGGGCGTCCTGGCCCCCCACAGGAGAGCCTTCCGTCTCCTCGTGTATTCGATTTGGGGAGGGAGGCGACTCACGCAGGCCACACAGCACACCAGAGGTTGATCTGACCCAGGATTCTCCCGCCTCCCACTCCAGGCTCGGGCTCCCGCGGATCGGATTATTAAGTGAATGACTCCAATCACCGGAAGCACAAAGGTAGGAAGGGGTAGGAGACAGGCGTGGGGACCCGGCTGGAGCCAGGCGTCTTGGCACCCAGGCTTTTCCAGCGCAGAGAACAGGATTGGGAGACGGAGGCCCTCCAAAACGAGCCTCACCCCTACCAGTGGGATGGTCTCTGAAGTCACCTCACCTCTCCAAACCTGTCTCCTCATCTGTAAAGCGGGAGCGTCTCAGCACCCCGAGGTCATGCTGTTCTTGGCACATGTCCCAGCAGGCGCCAGTTCTATTTACATAGAGACTTCGAAGAGGACAGACAGAGGTGGGGCGTGGATGGGCAACCTGGGCCTGGGGGACCCAAGGCTATGAACGAATGAATGAATGAACGCATGAATGAATGAAGTGCACGTAGACCCTCTCTGGCCTACACATCTTGGGATTCTGCCGCTCCTTACTCCCGGGCACTTCCCTGGTCCAGTGCCTCCTCCCTGCCCTCCCCCCAGTTCCTGTCCCGTTCCCAACATTGTACTTCCCACTGGGAAATCTCAGGGGGAATCCACATGCATCACCCCTGTGCTTACAAGACCCCTGGCAGCTGTTCCTGGCCCCAGGCCTCCTCCAATCTCTGTGTCCTCACCTCGGCCACACAGGCGACGCTTCTGCTCCCTGGATGTGCTGGCGGAACACACCACAGGGCCTTTGCACATGCTGTCTGCTCTGCTCAAAACACTGCTTTCTTCACCTGGGGCTCAGCCTCCAGTCACAGTCCCTGTGTTGTCCCCACAAAGATACCGCCTGGATTTCCTGGGGTCTGTCAGCTCCAGGGCTCACTCCTTTCCACAGCTGTTTGGTTTTGGGGTTTTTGTTTTTGAGACAGAGTCTCTGGCTCTGTCCCCCAAGCTGGAGCACAGTCGTGCAATCTCAGCTCACTACAGTCTCTACCTCCCGGTTTCAAGTGATTTTGCTGTCTTAGCCTCCCGAGTAACTGGGATTACAGGCATGCACCACCACGCCCAGCTAACTTTTGTATTTCTAGTAGACATGGGGTTTTGACATGTTGGCCAGGCTGGTCTCCAACTCCTGACCTCAGGTGATCTGCCTGCCTCAGCCTCCCAAAGTGCTGGAATCACAGGCGTGAGTGACCTCACTCACTCCACAGTTGTTACTGTACGCTGAGTGGTGATCGCTGATGAATGTCACTTGGCTGTTAACTCCATGAGGGCAGACCTGTCTTTGTCACTACTGCATCCTGTTTGCCCACCGGAGCTCCTGGCAGATGCAAGATACTCAATGCAAGCATGCTGAAAGATGGTGGGTGGGGGGTGGGGTGAAGGGAGCAGCGAATGGAATGAACAATGAATAGACAGGTGGATGACTGATAGATGGCTGGGTGGATGGACAGATGGAAAATGGATGGGTAGAATAATGATGGAGGGTGAGGCAGATGGATGGGGGACCAGGTGGATGAATGGATCAATGGATGGATGACTGACAGGTGTGTAGATGGGAGATGAATGGGTGACGGATGGATGGATGGATGGATGACTGACGGGTGCGTAGATGGGGGATGAATGGGTGACGGATGGATGGATGGATGGATGACTGACGGGTGTGTAGATGGGGGATGGATGGATGGATGGATGGATGGATGACTGACGGGTGCGTAGATGGGGGATGAATGGGTGACGGATGGATGGATGGATGGATGACTGACAGGTGCGTAGATGGGGGATGGATGGATGGATGGATGGATGACTGACGGGTGCGTAGATGGGGGATGAATGGGTGATGGATGGAAGGATGGATGGATGACTGACAGGTGCGTAGATGGGGGATGAATGGGTGATGGATGGGTGGATGACTGACGGGTGTGTGGATGCGGAGATGGATGGTTGGATGGATGACTGGGTTACTGGTGGATGTGTAGATGGGGGGAGGATGGTGGGTTACTGATATATGTGCAGATGGATGGATGGACGGACAAACCAGAGTGGCTTTTACTCCCCACACACACCCTTACTAGACCTGCCCCCAGAGCAGTGGGTAGGGCCTACCAACTGCAGAGAAGGCAATCAGAGACCCCCACCTCCCCAGAGATCCCGGGCCAGCAGGGACGTGGCGAGGTTGGGAACCTCTCCCCTGGGAAGATGCTGTGTTTGTGGGAGAAGTTGGGGGGGTCTCGTGGAGGCAGAGGCTCAGATATAACATGGCAGGTCTGAGGCACGGAGCTTGGTGTGCTTCAGCATGAAGCTGGGCGTCAGGAGCAGGGGCGTCGAGGGCGATGTCTTGAGACGCTAGGATGACAGAAGGGTCAGGCCCCATCAAGGGCCACGCTGGGGGCATCCTGGAGAGGAAAGCAAAGCTGTTGTCCGACGGCGCATGGGGCTGTCTTGAGAGAGGTTTGGCATTCAGGCGATAAAACAGGGTGTCTCCAAAGGGTGGGAGAAGTGTTTAATGGAGAAGTTGAGGTGTGTTTTATCCTGGATGAAACAGAGGTAACCGGAAGAGACGCGGGGGCTGCTGGGCAGAGGCGTCACCCCACAACCTGCCAGGCATGAGCACACGCATGGCGCCACCTCCCTTCTCCCCAAGTCCAGGCCCCCAGGGAGGCCAGACATGGTCCCTGTGAGCCTTCCCATCAGCTCTGCACCTGGGAGGAGCCTCCCAGCCTCAGCCCCGCAGGGGCCCCCAGGTGGGCAGGTGGGCTCGTGCTCCTGTGGTCACTCCCAGGTTGCAAATGTCCAGTCTCAGTCCACCGCCGGGAAGGCAGATGGGGGAAACTGGTGGGCACAGCCCAGGCCGGGCAGCCACGTCCTTCCTCCTGCTCCCAGGTGGGGCGGGGGCCTCACGGCCACCCCATTATCAACCGTCTTGGAGCGGCCTGGCTGCCCCCATCATCCCAGGTGACCTCAAGGCTGCCGCCACTTCAACGTCAGCCTGTGTCCCAGCCTGAGAACCCCAAAGCACCTGAATTGTCCCCCCTCAAAGACAACTGTGCGCCCAGTTCCTCGGGCGGGGAAAGTCAGCCCAGCCAGGCCCGGAGCCCGCCTCCTCCCCGGGGCCCCTTGCTCCAGGCGCTAGACCGAACCCGCCTGGCCAGAGGGGCCCCCACGGGCCTAAGGCAGCGGCCGCTTCTGGAGACGTTTTCTTTAAAGGCGAGAAACGGTTCCGTCTTTGGTATGAACACCCTCACTCCAGGCGGAGGGAGGGGTGGGCAGGGGCCCGGCCGGCCGTCGGGAAGCTCTGCCCAGCCCGGGGCAGCTGGAGGAAGGACCGTGCCTGAGGCTCATGCGGAGGAGGGAGAGGCTCCCGCCTGACCAGGATCCGGGAGGAGGACCGAGCGCCCCAAGGCCACGACAGGCAGGAGCCGGGCTGATGACGGGCACCTGCGGGGCGGACAGAGAAGGCGAGGTCAGGGCCCAGACGGTGGCCGCAGACCTGGGTTCCGGCTCGCCCCCTCTGCGGCCCCAAAGCCCCTCCCAGGCCCGGAAGTCCCTCTTCCTGCAGCCCGAGGCCTGGCTGGGGGCTGGTGGAGGCCGGCTGCGTGGGGGAGGTGCTGCCCAGGAGAGGAGGCAGGAAGGAGACAGTTGTCATGGGGACGGAGAGCAGCCCGACCTGGCCCAGAAGCGCAGCCCTTGGGGAAATTTCACAGCCCCCTCCCCCTGCAGCCCTCCCTCCTCCCTGGGCTGTAATCTCAGCCTCCACGCCCTCCAGCCCCCCAGTTGCAGCCTCTCCTCCCCGACTTCACCTCGAGGAGAGACCCTGAAATCACGCAGACTTGCCTGGCACTCCCCTGTCCACACCCTATCGTGGGGCCCCCCAGCCCCAAAAGTGGAGGCCCGAGGCCCCCCGGCCCAGCCTGAGGCATGGCCTTCTCCCTGCTTGGGCTCACACGCCAGCCCCTACCTGCCCCAGCAGCCCTCCAACCCCGCCCCGTACTCTCCAGCGGGGTCCACCAATCCTCTGAGGGGGGGCATGGACACCCAGCATGAAGCAGGGTTCCGTAAAGATCAAGTGATGTGGCCGGGCGCGGTGGCTCACGCCTATGATCCCAGCACTTTGGGAGGCCGAGGCGGGTGGATCATGAGGTCAGGGGTTCGAGACCAGCCTGCCCAACATGGTGAAACCCCGTGTCTACTAAAAATAGAAAAGTTAGCCGGGCGTGGTGGCAGGTGCCCGTATTCCCAGCTACTCAGGAGGGTCAGGCAGGAAAACCACTTTAACTGAGGGGATAAACAAAGCGTGCCCATGAAGGCTCACGGTGGCCAGAAGGTGGAAGCAGCCCCATTGTCCAACAGAAGGTCCCACCACACAGTGCGACATTCTCCAGCCGTGAAAAGGAGCCAGGCTCAGACCCAGCCACTGAGCGACTCACCTCGAGGATGTCACACTCGGCAAGAGACGCCAGACACGGAAGGCCCCTCGATCCCATTTCCCTGAAATGTCCAGGACAGGCTGACCCACAGAGACAGGGGGCGGGTGTGTGGGTGCCGGGGCCAGGGAGGGGCCGGGGAGTGACGGCTGGTGGGGCCGGGGCTTCTTTCGGGGCCGACAGAGGTGGCGGCCGCACGGCTCGGATGCCGAACGCCCCTGCGTCGTGCTCTACACGAGGGAAACGTGCGACACGTGAACCGTATCTCAATTTTCAAGCTAGAAAAGCACCTGGCAAATAGGGCGAGGCCGGCGGCCGTGGCGGCCACACACGTGGCTCAGGGCTCCCGGGAGACCACGCCGCGCAGGTGCAGCTCGCTCTCCGCCGCCACGATGGGCTGCCCGTTCTGCAGGTGGTGGTCGATCAGGTGGCTGATGCTCTCAAACAGCACGTCCTTCGTCCGCACCTGCGGGCGGAGACCTCGGCATCAGCGGTCGTGAGCCACCCGCCTCGACCTCCCAAAGTGCTGGGACTACGGGTGTGAGCCACTGAGCCCAGCTAGGATCTGCCTTTTAACAAAGTAGATGTCCTGAAGCTTCTCCAGGTGTGGGCGCTGCCAGTCTGACCCCAGGGATCCATTTACCACAGGAAATCTGTCCTGGGAAAAACCTGGGGCATCGCACACCAGGCTGAAGGCTGGGCAGGGGCGGGGAGGCCTGAAACAGTGCAGTGGGGCTCAGGAACCAGAAGAACACGCACCTCTCACCCAAGCCCCACCCCAGCTTTGTCCCAGGCTGGGGTGCACAAGCACACCTCTGCACCCCCACAGTGTGCTTCCTGCGGAGACCGGGCTCACACCAGTCACTCTGCGAGTGCAGCTGGATGGCTGAAACACACCTCCTAAACCCTGAGAGGCCTCCTGACTCCCTAGCACCTCCCCACCTGGGAAATAATCTGTGAAGCCCAAGGCCCTCGGATGCTGGAAATGCTTCGTAAGCCCTAGAACTCCTTGTAAATTGGAAAATGCTTTGTAAACCCTAAAACGCTTTAGAAGCCGGAGATTACCAAATCTCATCGGCCCAGAGCAACCGTAAGATGCAGCACAATTTTATGTAGCAGGAGGAGAGGGGAGAGAAAGCTCTGTTAAATAATGACGCGGTTCAAATATGCAGTCAGTGGTTCTAAAACAAAATCCAGACTCCAGAGTTGTCAAAATCGCGGCAGGGAGAGCATATATCTTAGAAGTGAAGATATTTGGCCAGGCATGGTGGCTCACGCCTGTAATCCCAGCACTTTGGGAGGCCGAGGTGGGTGCATCACCTCAGGTCAGGAGTTCGAGACCAGCCTGGCCAACATGGTGAAACCCCGTCTCTACTAAATAAAAAATTAGCCGGGCATGGTGGCGCACACTTGCAATCCCAGCTACTTGGGAGGCTGAGGCAGAATAATCACTTGAACCCAGGAGGCGGAGTTTGCAGTGAGCTGAGATCACGCCACTGCACTCCAGCCTCGACAACAAGAAGAAAACTCATCTCAGACAAACAAACATTAAAAGAATGAATCAATTCAGTAACTTGATCCCAAAACTCTGTGTAAATGGAGACATGCTTTGTACACCCTCAGATAAATTAGATGTGAAAATACCCTATTTATCCCTCAAATACATTACCATTTGTAAGGTGCATAAGTCAGGACGAATGGGGGGGAAGAGCATGTGGCAAAGAAGAAATCGTAAGATTGGAATTACGATTGGGAGGCCAAGAGGATCGCTTGAGGCCACTGGTTCGAGACCAGCCTGGGCAATATAGCAAGACCCCTCCCCCATCTCTGTAAAAATTAGCTGGGCGTGGTGGCTCACACCTATAGTCCCAGCTACTCAGGAGCTGAGGCAGGAGGATCACTTGAGCCCAGGAGCTGGAGGCTGCAGAGAGCTATGACTGCAGCACTGCACTCCAGCCCGGGTGACAGAGCCAGACTCTCTCAAAAATAAACCGGAAACTACTTTGTAATTCCACAGTAGCCGCTCAAAGGCAACATCCCTAGCAATCTGGAAAAGCTTCGGCAATACTGAAAGCCTCTGGATGCCCGCAGACCCCCAGCTGTGCCCACTCACCGCGCCCTCGGGGTCGGGTGCCCGCAGACCCCCCAGCTGTGCCCACTCACCGCGCCCTCGGGGTCGGGTGCCCGCAGACCCCCCAGCTGTGCCCACTCACCGCGCCCTCGGGGTCGGGTGCCCGCAGACCCTCCAGCTGTGCCCACTCACCGTGCCCTCAGGGTGGGGTGCCCGCAGATCACCCAGCTGTGCCCACTGACCGCGCCCTCGGGGTCGGGTGCCCGCAGATCACCCAGCTGTGCCCACTGACCGCGCCCTCGGGGTCGGGTGCCCGCAGACCCCCAGCTGTGCCCACTGACCGCGCCCTCGGGGTCGGGTGCCCGCAGATCACCCAGCTGTGCCCACTGACCGCGCCCTCGGGGTCGGGTGCCCGCAGACCCCCCAGCTGTGCCCACTCACCGCGCCCTCGGGGTCGGGTGCCCGCAGACCCCCCAGCTGTGCCCACTGACCGCGCCCTCGGGGTCGGGTGCCCGCAGACCCCCCAGCTGTGCCCATTCACCGCACCCTCGGGGTCGGGTGCCCGCAGACCCCCCAGCTGTGTCCACTCACCGCGCCCTCGGTCGGGTGCCCGCAGACCCCCCAGCTGTGCCCACTGACCGCGCCCTCGGGGTCGGGTGCCCGCAGATCACCCAGCTGTGCCCACTGACCGCACCCTCGGGGTCGGGTGCCCGCAGACCCCCCAGCTGTGCCCACTCACCGCGCCCTCAGGGTCGGGTGCCCGCAGACCCCCAGCTGTGCCCACTCACCGTGCCCTCGGGGTCGGGTGCCCGCAGACCCCCCAGCTGTGCCCTCTCACCGCGCCCTTGGGGTCGGGTGCCCTCAGACCCCCCAGCTGTGCCCACTCACCGCGCCCTAGGGGTCGGGTGCCCGCAGACCCCCAGCTGTGCCCTCTCACCGCCCCCTCGGGGTCGGGTGCCCGCAGACCCCCAGCTGTGCCCACTCACCGTGCCCTCGGGGTCGGGTGCCCACAGACCCCCAGCTGTGCCCACTCACTGCGCCCTCGGGGTCGGGTGCCCACAGACCCCCAGCTGTGTCCACTCACCGCGCCCTCGGGGTCGGGTGCCCGCAGACCCCCCAGCTGTGCCCTCTCACCGCGCCCTCAGGGTCGGATGCCCGCAGACCCCCCAGCTGTGCCCACTGACCGCGCCCTCGGGGTCGGGTGCCCGCAGATCACCCAGCTGTGCCCACTGACCGCGCCCTCGGGGTCGGGTGCCCGCAGATCACCCAGCTGTGCCCACTCACCGCGCCCTCGGGGTCGGGTGCCCGCAGACCCCCAGCTGTGCCCACTCACCGCGCCCTCGGGGTCGGGTGCCCTCAGACCCCCCAGCTGTGCCCTCTCACCGCGCCCTCGGGGTCGGGTGCCCTCAGACCCCCCAGCTGTGCCCTCTCACCGCGCCCTCGGGGTCGGGTGCCCGCAGACCCCCCAGCTGTGCCCACTCACCGCACCCTAGGGGTCGGGTGCCCGCTGACCCCCAGCTGTGCCCTCTCACCGCGCCCTCGGGGTCGGGTGCCCGCAGACCCCCAGCTGTGCCCACTCACCGTGCCCTCGGGGTCGGGTGCCCGCAGACCCCCAGCTGTGCCCACTCACCGCGCCCTCGGGGTCGGGTGCCCGCAGACCCCCAGCTGTGCCCACTCACCGCGCCCTCGGGGTCGGGTGCCCGCAGACCCCCAGCTGTGCCCACTCACCGCGCCCTCGGGGTCGGATGCCCGCAGACCCCCCAGCTGTGCCCACTCACCGCGCCCTCGGGATCCACCAGCAGCAGGTGCTTGGGCCGCCCCGCGTGCATGCCGGTGAGGACATACTGCCCGGGGTTGGTGATGCTGTCCCGCACCAGGAAGTCCCCGTCTGCGCGGAGCAGCCTCTCCGCCGCCCGGCGGCTCATCCGGCCATGGTACCAGGGCTCCTGCCGCAGCTGCTCCTCCGTGGGGGCCACTGGGGCCCGCCGGGTCGGGGGGCTGGGCCACTGGTCCTCCAAGGGAAGGGGGGCTGCTGTACCTGCGGCCGCTGAACACTCATGCAGCTTCAAGGCATCCTCAAAGGGTCCTGCGGGCCAAGGACAGGAGCACTGGGCGGGCAGGGGCCACATAGGGTGCCAGGCACCTGCTCCTGCCGGGACCAGAGCTGGGAGGAACGGGTTCCCCGGGGAGTCCCGCAGACCAGGGACAGGAGCGCTAGGTGGGCAGGGGCCACATAGGGGGCCGGGCAGCTGCTCCTGCCGGGACGAGGGTTGGGAGGAACGGGTTCCCCAGGGAGTCCTGCAGACCAGGGACAGGAGCGCTGGGCGGGCAGGGGCCACACAGGGGTCCGGGCAGCTGCTCCTGCCGGGACGAGGGCTGGGAGGAATGGGTTCCCCGGGGAGGCCCCCATGACCTCGTCGGCCTGCGCTGACCGAGCACCCACAGCGTATCGGACCCGCACTCCGCTCAGCCCCGTGCGCGCCGTGGCTCACGTGTGCAGCAGCCTGGAAGCCCGGGCTGGGTTTTCTAAGCGTGCAAAGGGCGGCAGCAGCTCTGTCTTTCAGACTTTAACTCCGGTTTCTCTTTCTTGCCTTGTGAGGCGGGCTTCCTTCCCGAAGCCTGCCCGTCCCGTTTCCTCCCTGGCCTTACTGCGCTGGCCACGACCTCCAGCACATGCCACACAGCCAGCACGGCAGCAGGCGCCCTCTCTGGTCCCGAGCGCCAGCCAAAACCCTCTTAATGATCTGCCCGGGCTTTCCTGAAGCTTCCAATGGTACCGACCTCCAACAGGCCACTGAGGCCTCCTTGGAGCCTCAGTCCCCTCACTGTAAAGCAGGGGTGGGCGTTTCCCCAGGCAGAAAGCACAGCTCAGACACTGCAGTGCCGGGACCCCGGGCCTGACGGAGACGCAGCTACCAGTGGGTGGGGTGGCCTCGGATGCCTTCAACTCCTGGTCCCCGGAGTCCTCCCGCCCTGACCCTCACTGCCTGGTCTCTCTGTGGCTGGGGCGGCCCTGCACTCCTCTGGCTCCTGGTCCCCGGAGTCCTCCCGCCCTGACCCTGGCGCTGAGCCAGCTCTGACTCCTAGCCTGGCCAGTCCGCACGTTCACCTCGCCCTCCAGCCAGCGGTTGGTTCGGGGATGACCACGTGGCGAATCAGAAGCAGCCCCGGGACTCTCCGTGGAGGACGGACGAGAAGCCGCCCTCCCTCACCGGGGGCTGCTTGGCAGTCAGTCCGGTGGCCCTGAGGGTCGCCTGCCTTGGAGGGAACTCACAGTTCAAGCCCCTCCTTTCCCATCTGAGGGTGCCGTGAGGAGCCGAGAGGGCCTGGCTCTGCAGTACTGGGTGCTGAGGAGGCGCTCACTGGGTGCTAGCTGGTGTCATCACTGCGATGCTAGTCAGATGGTGGAGGGGAGGAAGAAGCCTACAGCTAGCTGGGGAGGTGTCCGGGGCTCGGGTGTGGACCCCACCGGCAGCTGAGAGCCAACACCCCTCCGTGCTGGAGGAGGGCGGCGTGGACGCCGCAGGAAACCCGGAGAAAACTTGACACCTTTGGCGAGGAAGGACGGGCCTCCTCCTTCAGACCGGGGCCTCCCTCGGGCTGGGTCATCCCATGGGGAAGGAAGGAATGGGCTCACCATCGGACTAGCCACTGTGTCCGGGTGTGGACTGGGCCTCCTCCTTCAGACCGGGGCCTCCCTCGGGCTGGGTCATCCCACGGGGAAGGAAGGAATGGGCTCACCATCGGACTAGCCACTGTGTCCGGGTGTGGACTGGGCCTCCCTCCTTCAGACTGGGGCCTCCCTCGGGCTGGGTCATCCCATGGGGAAGGAAGGAATGGGCTCACCATCGGACTAGCCACTGTGTCCGGGTGTGGACTGGGCCTCCCTCCTTGGACCAGGGGTTCCTTCAAGCAGGAAGCTGCTCCTCCCCCATCAGGCTGGGACTTCCGTAGGAAGAATCCTCAGACCCCGGAGTCACATGAAGAGAAAGCTTAATTCCCTCATCAGACCAGGAGACCCAGAGTCGGGTGCGTGACCCACAGAGCAGGCAGCCACTCGGGCCCCAGCAGGCGGCAGGTCCCACAGGGAAAAGACAAGGCTTCCCCTCTCAGACTAAGGTGTCCACAGGGCATGGAGCATGGGTCTGGCTTCCCCTGTTGACCAGAGGGTCTCACAGAGGGGGCCGCAGCCTCCCACCACAGGGACCATTCTTTCAAGGAATGACGAAGCCCCTCCCTTCAGATGAGGGGTTCCGACAGAGGCAGGTGGGTCACCCCAGAGACTGGAGCTGCTCACAGGGTGGGGGCCAGCAGCACTCCCAGTCAGACTGGAGGTGAAGTTCAGCAGGGAGGCCCCAGGAGACGGGGTCACGTAGGAGGGCCGGGCCTCACCCACCACACAGCTCAGCTGCGTTCCCTGGAGGGAAACGGCCCCCCCTCTCAGATTGGCCCCTTTTACAGCAGAGTCCAGGCCGCCCCCATCAGACAAGGCCTCCAACAGGAAACAGACTGGGCTTCCCCACCACCCCTGTCGACTTGGAGAATCTCAAGGGGAGAAGGGTGAGCCTCCCCCATCAAACCAGGGATCCCGGAGGGAGTGGGGTGGTGCTGTGCCTCCCCCATCAGACAACAGGGCCACGCGGCGGGGGCCTCCCCCATCAGACAACAGGGCCACACGGCGGGGACCTCCCCCAGGCTGCCCACATACGCATATCAAACAGATCCTTCTTGGGGCTGTCCTTGGGTTGCAGGGGCGCCGTGCCCTCCGGCTCGGGGGCGTCCAGACCCTGGGTGTTGACGTACAGATGCTCCTCCAGGTCCGGGGGGCCCCGGGCGTCCGCCTGCACATAGCCGTCCCCCGGCGGAGCTGGGGAGAGTACGGAGGGGCAGAAGGGTCGGCTGGGAGCCAGGTGCAGGGCACACAGGGAGCAAGGCCCTGGAGACGGGACGTGGTCCCACCGGGAGCCCCCCACACCTGTGCTGCTGGCTGCAGGCAGCTGCTGCTCCTGCCTCCCCGTGTACACCATGGTCTGCGGTGCCACAGGGAGCGTCTCACAGCAGTAGCACGGCCCCGTCGGTGCCCCCACCAGGGACAGGGGTGGGACAGCGTGCGGCTGGGGCTGTGGGAGAGGCAGCTGCTGCCCGGCCCCGGTTCTCCCGGCCCTCCCCGCCCCAGCGTTTCCCAGTGTTGAAGTTCAATCTCCGCATTTAAAAATAATCACACTAACTGCCTCCGTGTAATTACCGCATCAACATGACACACAGCTGGGTCACTTCTTCTGTCTCGGTTCTATTTTAGGATTCTCCTTCCTTCCTTTTTTTAACTGCATTTTGAACGTATAAACTATTTACTTGAAGCCGGGTGCGGTGACTCACACCTGTAATCCCAGCACTTTGAGAGGCTGAGGAGGGAGGATCATTTGAGGTCAGGAGTTGGAGACCAGCCTGGTGGACACACTGAAACCCCGTCTCTACTAAAAATACAAAAATAGCCATGGGTGGCGGCAGGCTCCTGTAATTCCGGCTACTTGGGAGGCTGAGGCAGGAGAATCGCTTGAACCTGGGAGGCAGAGGTTGCAGTGAGCTGAGATTGCACCACTGCAGTCCAGCCTGGGCGACAGAGCGAGACTCAATCTCAAAAAAAAAAAAGAAAGAAAAAAGGTATTTACATGGTTCAAAAGCCAGAACAGCATGACGGGTGTCCTCAGGGTGTCTCCCTTGAGACCTGCGTGTACCCCCGTGGCATTCTGCCCGGTCCTGACCAGGCCACCTCTGACTATGGACCCGTGTCTGGCTGTGAGTCCACATGTGTGTGAGGCCGCGCCAGCCCTTGCTGGGTGAGGAGGGCAGAGGCCTTCCCAGGCTACCAAGAGGGGGCACAGATTCTGTCAGGTTCTCAGGGTCAGAAAGGGCAAGAGGGAAGACTGGGGTAAGGGAGGCCACGTCGTGGGGCAGACGGGTGGGGTAAGGGAGGCCACGTCGTGGGGCAGGCGGGTGGGGTAAGGGAGGCCACGTCGTGGGGCAGGCGGGTGGGGGAAGGGAGGCCACGTCGTGGGGCAGGTGGGTGGGGGAAGGGAGGCCACGTCGTGGGGCAGGTGGGTGGGGGAAGGGAGGCTACATCGTGGGGCAGGCGGGTGGGGTAAGGGAGGCCACGTCGTGGGGCAGGTGGGTGGGGGAAGGGAGGCTACATCGTGGGGCAGGCGGGTGGGGAAAGGGAGGCCACGTCGTGGGGCAGATGGGTGGGGTAAGGGAGGCCACGTCGTGGGGCAGGCGGGTGGGGGAAGGGAGGCTACATCGTGGGGCAGGCGGGTGGGAGAAGGGAGGGCACGTTGGGAGGCAGGCGGGTGGGGGAAGGGAGGCCACGTCGTGGGGCAGGCGGGTGGGGTAAGGGAGGCCACGTCGTGGGGCAGGCGGGTGGGGTAAGGGAGGCCACGTCGTGGGGCAGGCGGGTGGGGGAAGGGAGGCCACGTCGTGGGGCAGGTGGGTGGGGGAAGGGAGGCCACGTCGTGGGGCAGGTGGGTGGGGGAAGGGAGGCTACATCGTGGGGCAGGCGGGTGGGGTAAGGGAGGCCACGTCGTGGGGCAGGTGGGTGGGGGAAGGGAGGCTACATCGTGGGGCAGGCGGGTGGGGAAAGGGAGGCCACGTCGTGGGGCAGATGGGTGGGGTAAGGGAGGCCACGTCGTGGGGCAGGCGGGTGGGGGAAGGGAGGCCACATCGTGGGGCAGGCGGGTGGGAGAAGGGAGGGCACGTTGGGAGGCAGGCGGGTGGGGGAAGGGAGGCCACGTCGTGGGGCAGGCGGGTGGGGGAAGGGAGGCCACGTCGTGGGGCAGACGGGTGGGGGAAGGGAGGCCACGTCGTGGGGCAGATGGGTTGGGGCATCCCTGATTCCGGAGCTGCGGTGTGGATACACTGGTGGGAGTTCTTGGCCAGAGAATCAGGAAAGGTGTGACTAGAAGTGAGAATAACCTGGGTGTGGGCACAGGACAGGGACCGCAGCGAGCCCCCATCACAGGTGAGTGGCCGGCCTCCCAGAGGAACGTGGCCAGGACCCGATCACAGCTGGCACCGGCGGGCATGCGACGGCCTGGGTTCCTCCAGCCAGCACTGAGAGCTCGAGGGCTCTGGCGCTTGGCAGCCAAATGCCCAGATTGTTTGGGGAGAGCTAAAAAAAGCTCCGCACAGATGTTACCAAGGCTGTCAGGGACTGGCAGTCGCAGGCAGGGCTGGTGGGCGAAACAACCAGCCCTGTGAGCGTGGACGGGCACCGCCAGTAACGTGATGAAGGCCAGTGTTCCAGAACCGCAGGTCCACGGTGCAGCGTGCACTGGAGAAAGGGCTTGTGAGTCACCTGAAGAGCAGGAAGGACCCTAGATGCCCATCAGGAGTGGCACACGCAAGGCGGAAATGCACACGGCACAGGCCAGGGACGGGGCGTGGCACAGGCCAGGGAATGAGACGTGGCACAGGCCAGGGAATGGGGCATGGCACAGGTCAGGGTACGGGGTGCAGTACAGGTCAGGGGACAGAGCAGGGCACAGGTCAGGGGACAGAGCACGGCACAGGTCAGGGGACAGAGCAGAACACAGGTCAGGGGATGGGGTGCGGCACAGGTCAGGGGACAGAGCACAGCACAGGTAAGGGGGTGTGACAGGGAAGTGAAGATCTCTTGATCCTAAAGCTTTGAGACCAGCCTGGGCCACATAGGGAGAACTCATCTGCACAAAAATTTAAAAATTAGCCGTGTGTAGTGGTGCATGCCTGTGGTTCCAGCGACTCTGCCGGGTTAGGAGGCAGGACTGCTTGAGCCTGGGAGGTTAAGGCTGCAGTGAGCCGTGATCACGCCACTGCACTCCAACATGGCAACACAGAAAGACCCTGTCCCAAAAACGAAAAACCACACTTCAAGTGCCCGGTGGGAAGGACAGATTCCTACTGAATTGCCACGGGAGCCCCTCACTGGGGCGTGGTCGCGGAGTCCTGGCAACTGAGCTGAAAACGTTACTGGTCACTGCACTGCTGTCTGTCACGGCAAAGGGCTGGAATCCACGCAGATGCCCAGAGCAGGACAGGCGTGGAATTAAGGATGGCCTCTGGTGCAAAAGAGGACCACGCAGTGGGGCAGACACCTAGTACCATGTGGATGAACCAAGTACCTACACCCAACACGCACAGACACCTAGTACCGTGTGCATGAACCAAGTACTACACCCAACATGCACAGACACCTAGTATCGTGTGGACGAACTCAGTACCTACACCCAACATGCACAGACACCTAGTACCGTGTGGAAGAACTCAGTACCTACACCCAACATGCACAGACACCTAGTACCGTGTGGAAGAACTCAGTACCTACACCCAACATGCACAGACACCTAGTATCGTGTGGAAGAACTCAGTACCTACACCCAACATGCACAGACACCTAGTACCGTGTGGAAGAACTCAGTACCTACACCCAACATGCACAGACACCTAGTACCGTGTGGATGAACTCAGTACCTACACCCAACACACACAGACACCTAGTACCGGGTGCATGAACCAAGTACTACACCCAACATGCACAGACACCTACTACAGTGTGGACGAACTCAGTACCTACACCCAACACGCACAGACACCTAGTACCGTGTGGAAGAACTCAGTACCTACACCCAACACGTGCAGACACCTAGTACCGTGTGGACGAACTCAATACCTACACCCAACACACACAGACACCTAGTACCATATGCATGAACCAAGTACTACACCCAACAAGCGCAGACACCTAGCACCATGAACTCAGTACCTACACCCAACACGTGCAGACACCAAGTACCGTGTGGACGAACTCAGTACCTACACCCAACACGCACAGACACCTAGTACCGGGTGCATGAACCAAGTACCTACACCCAACACGCACAGACACCTAGTACCGTGTGGAAGAACTCAGTACCTACACCCAACACGTGCAGACACCTAGTACCGTGTGGACGAACTCAATACCTACACCCAACACACACAGACACCTAGTACCATATGCATGAACCAAGTACTACACCCAACAAGCGCAGACACCTAGCACCATGAACTCAGTACCTACACCCAACACGTGCAGACACCAAGTACCGTGTGGACGAACTCAGTACCTACACCCAACACGCACAGACACCTAGTACCGGGTGCATGAACCAAGTACCTACACCCAACACGCACAGACACCTAGTACCGTGTGGACGAACTCAGTACCTACACCCAACACGCACACACACCTACTACCGGGTGCATGAACCAAGTACTACACCCAACACACACAGACACCTAGTACCGTGTGGACGAACTCAGTACCTACACCCAACATGCACAGACACCTCGTACCGTGTGGACGAACTCAGTACCTACACCCAACACGCACAGACACCTAGTACCGTGTGCATGAACCAACTACCTACACCCAACACGCACAGACACCTAGTACCGTGTGCATGAACTCAGTACCTACACCCAACACGCACAGACACCTAGTACCGGGTGCATGAACCAAGTACTACACCCAACACGCACAGAGACCTAGTACCATGTGGACGAACTCAGTACCTACACCCAACATGCACAGACACCTCGTACCGTGTGGACGAACTCAGTACCTACACCCAACACGCACAGACACCTAGTACCGTGTGCATGAACCAACTACCTACACCCAACACGCACAGACACCTAGTACCGTGTGCATGAACTCAGTACCTACACCCAACACGCACAGACACCTAGTACCGGGTGCATGAACCAAGTACTACACCCAACACGCACAGAGACCTAGTACCATGTGGACAAACTCAGTACCTACACCCAACAAGCGCAGACACCTAGTACCATGAACTCAGTACCTACACCCAACACGTGCAGACACCTAGTACCGTGTGGACGAACGCAGTACCTACACCCAACACACACAGACACCTAGTACCGTGTGGACGAACTCAGTACCTACACCCAACACGCACAGACACCTAGTACCAGGTGCATGAACCAACTACCTACACCCAACACGCACAGACACCTAGTACTGTGTGGACGAACTCAGTACCTACACCCAACACGCACAGACACCTAGTACCGTGTGGACGAACTCAGTACCTACACCCAACAAGCGCAGACACCTAGTACCATGAACTCAGTACCTACAACCAACACGTGCAGACACCTAGTACCGTGTGGACGAACGCAGTACCTACACCCAACACGCACAGACACCTAGTACCGGGTGCATGAACCAAGTACTACACCCAACACGCACAGACACCTAGTACTGTGTGGACGAACTCAGTACCTACACCCAACACGCACAGACACCTAGTACCGTGTGCATGAACCAAGTACTACACCCAACACGCACAGACACCTAGTACCGTGTGGACGAACTCAGTACCTACACCCAACACGCACAGACACCTAGTACCGTGTGCATGAACTGAGTATCTACACCCAACATGCACAGAAACCTAGTACCGTGTGGACGAACTCAGTACCTACACCCAACACGCACAGACACCTAGTACCGTGTGGACGAACTCAGTACCTACACCCAACATGCACAGAAACCTAGTACCGTGTGCATGAACCAAGTACCTACACCCAACAAGTGCAGACACCTGGTACCGTGTGGACGAACGCAGTACCTACACCCAACATGCACAGACACCTAGTACCGTGTGGATGAACTCAGTATCTACACCCAACATGCACAGAAACCTAGTACCGTGTGGATGAACTCAGTATCTACACCCAACATGCACAGAAGCCTAGTACCGTGTGCATGAACCAAGTACCTACACCCAACACGCACAGACACCTAGTACCATGTGAACTCAGTATCTACCCCCAACATGCACAGAAACCTAGTACCGTGTGCATGAACCAAGTACCTACACCCAACAAGCGCAGACACCTTGTACCGTGTGCATCAACCAAGTACCTACACCCAACAAGCGTAGACACCTAGTACCATGTGGACGAACGCAGTACCTACACCCAACACGCACAGACACCTAGTACTGTGTGGACGAACTCAGTACCTACACCCAACACGCACAGACACCTAGTACTGTGTGGACGAACTCAGTACCTACACCCAACATGCACAGAAACCTAGTACCGTGTGCATGAACCAAGTACCCACACCCAACAAGCGCAGACACCTAGTACCATGAACTCAGTACCTACACCCAACACACGCAGACACCTAGTACCGTGTGGACGAACACAGTACCTACACCCAACACACGCAGACACCTATTACCATGTAGACAAACCCAGTACCTACGCCCGACACACACAGACACCTAGTACCGTGTGGACGAATGCAGTACCTCTACCCCATATGCCAGGAAACCAGTCTACTGTACAAACAGACACTGAGATGATGGAAATCTCAGCAGTGTGAGGTGCAGATGATCTCATAGGTGAAGGTGAAATAAGCAGAGAGGGGAAGACTGAGGGGAGGCAGCACGGGATGGGGCTGAGGCACCTCAGAACCCTTGTGGGCACCCCATGCTGCCCACGCCCGTCCTACCTGTACCCGTGTGCCCCACGTCCCACGGCAAGCTGCGGGTGTCTCTTCGAGCAGGAGATGGGCCCTGGAAACAGTGGCGAGAGGTTTCCCCGGTGTGCACAAGCCGCTCTTCACAGCCCAGCACCCCCAGTCTCCTCACCCGGCCTCCTAGGTGGCTGGAGACTCAGGGTGGGGAGCTCAGCCCCAACCCTCCCCTGGCTCCCCAGCTCTCGAACTGCCTGCAGGGCTCACTAACCCCCTGGGTCCGCCATGCTGCTCTGCCGTGGCCTTCCCGCCTTCCCTCCGCCTCAGAGGTGGTCAGCACATCCTGCCACGTTGCAATGGCCATTCCCTCTGCCTGCATGCCCTTCCCTGCACTGCTCTCCCAGGCAGCTCCTATTCACCAGTCAGAACACAGCCTCCTCAGGGAAGCCCTCCTGACCCCCCACAAAGTCCGTGTCCCGGTGGACATCCTCACTGCCTCCCTGGTGGCCTCATCAAGGCTGTGATCACATCATTACACTGTTGATTCTGTGTCTGAGGGTAGAAATCATGTCTGAAATGCCACCTCATCTGACATGTCCAGAACAGGCCCGGCAGACACACAGCACCCCATCGTGAGGCCACCAGTGAGTGAGTGAATGAGTGAATGAGAGAGTTACTGAGTGGGTGAATGGGTGAGTGAGTGAATGAGTGAGTGAGTGATGAGTGAGTGAGTGAATGAGTGAATGAATAAATGAGTGAATGAGTGAGTGAATGAGTGAGTGAATGAGTACCTACACTTCACACGCACACCCTCCCAGAGTGCGTGAGGGAGTGAATGAGTGAATAAACGAGGGAGTGAGCAAATGAGTGAGTGAGTGATGGAGCAAGCGAGTGAACGGATACTGAGAGACCCTCCTCTAGGATGGAGGAGAAAGCAGCAGAAACGAGAGCTGGAGGCAGGTCCAAGGACTCAGCCGCTGGGGCATCCCTCCGTGCGTCCCGCGTCCCCCCAAGGGCAGAGGCTGACCTGGCCGAGGGCGGCGAGGGCGCAGGGCTGTGTCAGCGCCAGCCTGGAGTCCACCAGCCCGCCCGGCGGCGGCTCCTTCCCGGGGATGCTGTTGTAGTAACTGTGCTCCGCGGCCTCCTCCTCGTCCCCCCAGGCCGACTCCTCCGGCCCCGCCAGCCTGGGGGACAGACGGCAAAGGCCGTGGTGGGACAGGCAGGCACCGAGGGGGTAACCCTTGCAGCTTGAGCTTCTGGGGAGCCGAGAAGACCTGAGTTCAAATCCCAGCCCCCACTATCGGCTGAGGGTTCCCGCCAGGAAACGCTTCTAGAGCGAGTGACCATATCCACGACTTCCTCATCTGTAAAATGGAATCTGGCACCCATTTCTGAGCCGCAGCACAGAAGGCAGGTCACTGGCAAACCTGGTCTCCAGTGCTGTCCACCTTCGGCCCCGCCCGGCGGCAGAGGGCATGAGCCAAGCTGATACCCAGAACCAGGACACCACGGGCCAGAGTGTCAAGTCTCCGGGATCAGAGCACCCCTGCCCTCCGGCCCGACAGCGCCGGCAGAAATGTATCCTGCAGGCGCCCCTCGGCAAGTCAAAGAGGGTGCCCCCTGCCTGGTCTGCAGTCGCTGGTGGGTAAATCACAGGGCAGCCTACGGAAGGCGGAAGCCGCCCCAGAGGCAGGCGAGGGTCCGACCCAGCTCCACAGCGCGCCGTCCCCGTGCACAAAGGGATGAGAGTGGGAACGCACGCGACGCCACCTCCCTCGTGACCGGAGGGGCCAGGAGCTCACGCGCCTGCACCTGCCCCCCCCCACCCCCGCCACGGTTGGAGGAACCTGACTTTCTAACGATGAACAGACAAATAGCTCCTTCTTCAAGCCGGGCTGGCAAACCCCAGCCCAGGGCCAAATCCAGCTCACTGCCTGGCTCTGTTTGGCCACGAGCTAAGAATGGGTTTTAAACCTTTAAATCATAAAAGTTAAGTGTTTGAGAAAACACCCAGAGAATAACATTTGGCAACACGTGACAGTTACATGACATCCACATTTCAGTGTCTATAAATAGCATGCTACCAGCACACAGCCACGTCCCCCTCTTTATGCGTCTTGTGGGGAAACGGAGGCCGTTTTCTGCCCTTTGCAGGAGCCAGCTGCCGTCTGGAGGAGGGATAGTGGTAACAGCAGCATGGCTGACAGCCTCGGGCACACTCGGGGGTCAGCTCGCTCAGGTCTCCCTGAACCCGGGGGGCGGGGATGCTTTGACTCAGGCTTTACAGCAGAGGAAGGACAGGCAGGGAGGGACCAGGGCAGGCGGGGGCTCAGGTCTGCAGGGGGTGGAGCGGGCTCTGCACCCAGGCAGGTCCCTGGGGGTCCCCGGGGCAGGGTGGGGGGCGGGTCAGTTACCTTTCCGGGGGCAGGGCCACCTTGGGGGGGCTGTGCAGGTACTGCTTGAAGCGCAGCTCAAAGGCTTGGCCCACGGTACTGATGACGCTCTGTGCCAGGCCCTCGCAGCACTCCAGGATGTGGCAGGCTGAGGGATCACGCGGGTCAGGCGGCCTCCCAGCCATGCGGCCACGGGCCCCCACCGGCCGCCCCACTCCGGGGCCTCACCTCTCTGGTTGATGGGGTCCTTGGCGACGTAGGCCACGTAATCTGTCATGTCCTGGGGGTACGGAGGGACAGCTGGACCTGCCTGGGCCGCCCACCAGGACTCCCACCCACCCACCCCAGAGATGCACAGAGAGGGGCCAGTGGGTGTGGGCAGAGGGTACTGGAGGCGGGGTCTGGGAAAGGGCCAGAGGGTCTCTGGCCGGAGGGGGCAGCGGGCTGCAGGTCCATCCCCATCCCCATCCCCAGCCTCACCGTGTCTCCGCCCGACGCGAAGGAGATGGATGGCATGTGGTGGGTGGCGATGACCTGCGGTGGCAGGAGGGGCGCGGTCACTGGGTTCCCGCTTCCGGGGTAGGGGACACACATGCGCACACTCATACACCGTGAGCAGCCACACTTGACACGCACACCTGCCCAAATGCTCACACACGTCCCATGCCCTGACACACGTGTGCACACTCACACACCCACACTTCACACGCACACACCCCCAGATGCTCACACACGTCCCATGCCCGGACACACGTGTGCACACTCAGACACCCACACTTCACATGCACACCTGCCCAGATGCTCACACAGGTCCCGTGCCCTGACACACCCACACTTGACACGCACACCTGTCCAGATGCTCACACACATCCCATACCCTGACACACGTGTGCACACCCACACTTCACACACACACCCGCCCAGGTGCTCACACACGTCCCATGCCCTGACACACGTGTGCACAGACACCCACACTTGACACGTGCACCTGCCCAGATGCTCACACACGTCCCATGCCCTGACTCACGTGTGCACACTCCGACACCCACACTTCACACGCACACCCGCCCAGATGCTCATACATGTCCCGTGCCCTGACACACCCACACTTGACATGCGCACCTGCCCAAATGCTCACACACGTCCTGTGCCCTGACACACGTGTGCACACTCTGACACCCACACTTCACACGCACACCCGCCCAGATGCTCACACACATCCCGTGCCCTGACACACGTGTGCACACTCCGACACCCACACTTGACACGTGCACCTGCCCAGATGCTCACACACGTCCCATGCCCTGACAAACGTGTGCACACTCCAACACCCACACTTCACACGCACACCCGCCCAGATGCTCACACACGTCCCGTGCCCTGACACACGTGTGCACACTCCGACACCCACACTTGACACACACACCTGCCCAGATGCTCACACACGTCCCATGCCCTGACACACGTGTGCACAGACACCCAGACTTCACACACGCACCTGCCCAGATGCTCACACACGTCCCATGCCGACACACGTGTGCACACTCTGACACCCACACTTCACACGCACACCCGCCCAGATGCTCACACACGTCCCATGCCCTGACACACGTGTGCACACTCCGACACCCATACTTGACACACGCACCTGCCCAGATGCTCACACACGTCCCATGCCCTGACACACGTGTGCACAGACACCCAGACTTCACACGCGCATCCGCCCAGATGCTCACACACGTCCCATGCCCTGACACACGTGTGCACACTCAGACACCCACACTTCACACGCACATCCGCCCAGATGCTCACACACGCCCCATGCCCTGACACACGTGTGCACAGACACCCACACTTCACACGCGCATCCGCCCAGATGCTCACACACGTCCCATGCCCTGACACACGTGTGCACACTCCGACACTCACACTTCACACGCGCATCCGCCCAGATGCTCACACATACACGCCCCATGCTCTGACACACCTGTGCACACACACACACCCTGAGCAACCACACTTCACACACGCACCTGCCCAGAAGCTCACACACATGCCACAAGCGCTGACACACGAGTGCACTGACACACAACACCCGAGCAGCCACGGGAGGGCCAGCCCCACACTCCTGACCCCCTCGTCCATGTGCAAGGGCACCTGTGAGCTCATCTGCATGCTCATTTGCATGCCTGTTTCGTGCTCATTGGCATGGTCTCTCTTCATTTGCTTCCTGTCACTCAAGTCCCTCTGGGCTCCGCTGAGCCCCGCTACGGAACAACCACTCCTCAGCCCCCATGGGGACCCTCCAGACTCTCCCCTCGACAACCTGGCCCAGCCAGGAGGGTCTGCTCGGAGCCTCAGTGTCCTGTCTGCGTGGTGGTGGGGGTCTATGCCCGCAGGGTGGGAGCAGAAACAAAACTGCACCGAAACGGCCCTCAGGCACCACCCCTCACCAGCTCCATCCTTCTCCAGCCTCCTCCCTGAAGCCCCCATGCCAGCCCAGGGATGCTGCCTAGCCCAAAACCCCTCACCGTGACCCCTGCTAACTTCTCCTACAAGGAGATGCCTTCTCTCTCAGCCAGACCTCCCTGAGACCCCCTGACCTCCACCTCCACCTCCACCTCCATCTCCACCTCCCAGCCCCCTCCATCTCCACCTCCACCGCCACCTCCACCTCCACCGCCACCTCCACCGCCACCGCCACCTCCACCGCCACCTCCACCTCCACCGCCGCCTCCACCGCCACCGCCGCCTCCACCGCCACCGCCGCCGCCACCGCCACCGCCGCCGCCACCTCCACCGCCGCCGCCACCTCCACCGCCGCCGCCGCCTCCGCCTCCGCCTCCGCCAACGCCACCGGCACCTCCACCGTCACCGCCACCGCCACCGCCACCGCCACCGCCACCGACACCGACACCGCCACCGCCACCTCCACCGACACCTCCACCTCCACCGCCACCGCCACCGCCACCGCCACCCGCCACCTCCACCGCCACCTCCACCGCCACCGCCACCGCCACCTCCACCTCCACCTCCACCGCCACCTCCACCGCCACCGCCACCTCCACCGCCACCGCCACCGCCACCGCCACCGCCACCCGCCACCTCCACCGCCACCTCCACCTCCACCGCCACCTCCACCTCCACCTCCACCGCCACCTCCACCTCCACCGCCACGCCACCTCCACCGCCACCGCCACCGCCACCGCCACCGCCACCTCCAGCTCCACCTCCACCGCCACCGCCACCGCCACCGCCACCTCCACCGCCACCGCCACCGCCACCTCCACCTCCACCGTCACCGCCACCGCCACCGCCACCTCCACCGCCACCGCCACCTCCACCGACACCTCCACCGCCACCGCCACCGCCACCTCCACCTCCACCGCCACCGCCACCTCCACCGCCACCGCCACCGCCACCCGCCACCTCCACCGCCACCGCCACCTCCACCGCCACCGCCAACTCCACCGCCACCGCCACCGCCACCGCCACCTCCACCGCCACCTCCACCTCCACCGCCACCTCCACCTCCACCGCCACCGCCACCGCCACCTCCACCGTCACCGCCACCGCCACCGCCACCGCCACCTCCACCGCCACCGCCACCGCCACCTCCACCTCCACCGCCACCGCCACCGCCACCTCCACCGCCACGGCCACCTCCACCGCCACCGCCACCGCCACCGCCACCTCCACCTCCACCGCCACCGCCACCGCCACCTCCACCGCCACCGCCACCTCCACCGCCACCTCCACCTCCACCGCCACCTCCACCGTCACCGCCACCGCCACCTCCACCTCCACCGCCACCGCCACCGCCACCTCCACCTCCACCGCCACCCGCCACCGCCACCTCGACCTCCACCTCCACCGCCACCTCCACCTCCATCTCCACCTCAACCTCCATCTCCACCTCCACCTCCACCTCCACCTCCATCTCCACCTCCATCTCCCTGCCCCCTCCATAAAGCCTCTTCTTGCACTCAGAGCCCAGTGCGTGCTCAGACACCCCTCGCCTGGCCCCACCATGCCTCCTAGAACCTGTTATTTCCTTTATTTCTGCAATTATAGTTTTTTCTTTCTTTCCCTTTCTTCCTTCCTTCTTTCTTTTTTCTTTTCTTTTTAAATGGAGTCTTGCTCTGTCACCCAGGCTGGAGTGCAATGGTGCGATCTCAGCTCACCGCAACCTCCACCTCCTGGGTTCAAGCGATTCTCCTGCCTCAGCCTCCCGAGTAGCTGGGACTACAGGCACGCGCCAGCACGCTCAGCGAATTTCTGTGTTTTTTTGTAGAGACAGGGTTTACCCACGTGGGCCAGGCTGGCCTCCAACTCCTGACCTCAAGTGATCTATCCACCTCAGCTTCCCAAAGTGCTGGGATGACAGGCGTGAGCCATGATGCCCAGCCTGCAATTATGGTTGTGTGCGATTCCACCTGAGGCCTGGCAGCCAGGGTTTACCCCCCTCCCCCAGGCCCTGCGGACACTGGGGCAGACCCGTCTCTGGGGTCGGGCGACCTAGGCACTTGCAGGGTGCTGAGCAGCGTCCCTGCCCCCACCCACTCCATGCCGGGAGCACCCCCGGGTCGGGACAGCTCACCCGGGACGGAGCCCCTGCGCTGAGCCCTGTGAGGACACTGGCTGCACCCCGAGCTCCCGCTCAGCGGGGCCCCGGCTTGCCTTTCCAGATAAACGTGTTCACACAGACAGCCACCTGCCGCCTGCCCCTAGCACCCCGCACGACTTTGCCTCAGTGGGTCCCGGGTCTCCCGGCCCCTCTGGGGGTCTGGGGACGCCAGGGGAGGAGGGCAGACCCACCTGGCGCGTGGCGGGCACAGAGAGGCTGAGGCCATCAGTGGAGATGTGGACGGAGATGCTCATGCCGGCAAAGCGAAGGTTGCTCTTGCCCAGGACGGACGCCAGCGCCTTGTTGGGGGCCTGAGTAGGGGCGAGCACAGCGAGGGCTGCCGTGGGTGGGGGCCATCGTGGCTGGGGGCGCCATGGGTGGGGCTGGTGTGGGTGGGGTTGCTGTGGGAGGGCCCGCCGTGGGTGGGTCCACCATGGGTGGGGGCCATTGTGGCTGGGGGCGCCATGGGTGGGGCCGCCATGGGTGGGGGCCATGGAGGGGCTCCCAGGATGGCCCCGACTGCCCACCAGCCACCCCAGGAGAGGCCACGAGCCTCACTCACCTTTCTCTTCCAGGATCCCCGGACGCCAGGCACAGCCTCGTGGAGACGGTTGATGGCTTCCCTGGGGTTGGGAGGAGGGGGCTTAGTGAGTGTGGTAGGGGGCAGTCAGGGAGGGAGCTGGGGAGGAAAGGATCAGAGAGGCCGGTATGCGGAAGGAACAGGAGCTCAGAGAAGGGTGGGAGCCGGAGGGGAGAGGAAGGCAGAGAGGGAGGTGTGGGAGAGGGTTGAGGGCCTTTCTTGGGGAGAAGAGGGGCTGGGGGACCTGGGGAGGGGTGCCCAGCAGGACAGGCACGGAGCCCACCCCGAGTGTGTCCTTGCATGTGGCAGATGCCCGGCCCCCAGCTCTGGACCCTCGCACCCTCTTTCTTTCCCAGGGACCAGTGACACCCTGGCCTCAGCCCACAGGGAAGGCTCGGGACCAGGTCTGGGGGGCTAGACCAGCGAGCAGGAGACCCGGAGCCTGATCCTGGGTCCTGTCCTGATCCTGTCTGCAGCGCTGGAGGAGCGACCTCTGCTCTGGAGGGCCCCTGAGTGTGACAGGAGCTGACCCCAAACCAGCGCCTCAAACCACGGGTCCCAGGAGAGGTTAGAACGCTGTGGGTTCCATGGCCGGGCAAGGCTCACACCTGTAATTCCAACACTTTGGGAGGCCAAGATGGGCTGATCATTTAAGGTCAGGAGTTTTGAGACCAGCCTGGCCAACAGGGTGAAACCCCATCTCTACTAAAACACAAAAATTAGCCGGGCGTGGTGGCAGGTGCCTGTAATCCCAGATACTCGGGAGGCTGAGGCACGAGAATCACTTGACCTGGGAGGCAGAGGTTGCTGTGAGCCGAGATCCCGCCATTGTACTCCAGCCTGGGCAACAAGAGCAAAATTCCATCCGCCCCCCCCGAAAAAAAACTCTTCGGGGTCCTAAAGGAGGCTCGGAAATGTCAGCATCCTGTGGAGAAACCAGACCCCACCCAGGGCGCATGGAAGAATAGACGGGGGCCCCCTCAAAGGGTTACGGTCACCATGTGACCCGGAATTTCACTCCCAGGTGTGTTCCCAAGAGAAACGGAAACCCTTCCACAGGCAGGGCGCGGTGGCTCAGGCCTGTAACCCCAGCACTTTGGGAGGCCAAGGCACGCAGATCACAAGGTCAAGAGACCAAGACCATCCTGGCCTATGGGGGGACCCGCGAGTGCCCTGGCCGGGGTCTGGAGCCGCAGCCTGTTCCAATATAAATATAAATACTGATTTAGAAGAGAATTAGAAATGTAGGCACATAGTTATTCCTTCACATAATCGTATATAATCTTACAGTTACTTATCAAGATATGTACTCAGTATAACCTTTAATCTTACTAATGACTGCTGGGTTATGAAGCATGGAACTGAGGTGACACTGAACAAAGTGACCCTAAGTCATGATGCCCTAAGCCCTCTGTCACGCCCGCTAAGGGCTGCTGGAGGGCACCCGGCTGTGCGGCAGCGCCCGCGCCGGGGAAGCGCCCGCTGTTTAGCCAGCTAGGGCGGGAGGTGTCCGAAATGGCCGAGACGTCGCCTTCCTGGGGAAGTCGGGAGAAAACTCCGCTCCTCCGGGCTCCTGCGGTGGGCCTGACGGCTGTCAGGGAGGCCCGCGGACACCCGGGGGCTCAACCGTCTCCATGGGATGCTGGCTTCAGCGGTCACGTTCCACGTCCACTCTCACGCTCCGCTTCTGCACCTGGTTTCTATTCTTCTCACAAGATAATAACAGTAACATAATCTTAATGTCCTGGATATTTCCGACAAATACAGGAAGAGCGCTGACAAATTAGGTTTTCTCCTGGCCTCGGCTACGTGGACGTCCTGGGCCCCCCGTCTCCAAGACACGAGATGTCCCTGACCCCATCGCCGACCACCACCACCTCCCCCGACCTTCCCCGCCACCTGCTTTGTACTCAGTAAATGAAGTGGGAGCGTCCAGGCACTCGGGGCCACTGCGGGTCTCCGCGCTTCGGCTGGAAGTGGACCCCGAGCCCAGACTCTCTTCTCCATCCCTGTGTCTGTGTCTTTTATTTCTAGTGTCTCGTCTCTGCACCTGCAGGGAGGGGCTCACAGAGCCCTATAGGGCTGGACCCTATACTGGCCAACATGGTGAAACCCCGTCTCTACTAAAAAAAATACAAAAATTAGCTGGGCGTGGTGATGGCTTGTGTCTGTAATCCCAGCTACCCGGGAGGCTGAGACAGGAGAACTGCTTGAACCCTGGAGGCAGAGGTTGCAGCGAGGCGAGATCATGCCACTGTACTCCAGCCTGGCGCCTGGCGACAAAGCAAAACTCTCTCAAAAAAAAAAAGAAAGAAAGAAAGAAAACACATCCACATACAAACCTGACACAAAAATTCACCACAGCATGATTCATAACCATCCCCAAAACGCAGACACAGCCCAAATGTCCACCAACAGACAAACACTGTGAGGTCCAGCCACGTAGTGGAATATTATTCGGCTATGAAAAGGAGCGAGGTGGCCGGGCACGGTGGCTCACGCCCGTAATCCCAGCACTTTGGGAGGCTGAGGTGGATGGATCACCTGAGTTCAGGAGTTCGAGACCAGCCTGAGCAACGTGGTGAAACCCTGTGTTTAATAAAAATATTTACAAATTAGCCGGGTGTGTTAGTAGGCACCTGTCATCCCAGCTACCCGGGAGGCTGAGGCGGGAGAATCGCTCGAACGCGGGAGGCAGAGGTTTCAGTGAGCCGAGATCACACCACTGCACTCCAGCCTGGGTGACAGAGCGAGACTCCGTCTCAAAACAAAGAAGAAAGGAAAGGAGGCTCTGAACACCCAGGCCACAGCGTGGGTGCACCTTGAGGATGTCACGCTCAGTGAGAGACGCCAGGCACAGAAGGCCATGCAGCCTGTGATCCCCTTTATATGAAACGCCCCGGACAGACCCATCCACAGAGACGGGACGGGATGCATGGGCGCTGGGGCTGGGAGCAGGGCACAGGGTGACCGTGACAGGGTTTTTTTTGCCGGGGTAACGAGAACGTTCGGAAGTAGACAGCGATGGTGGCCGTGAAGATCGAAAAAAGCCCCAGAGACTCTGTGAAGGTCCTAAAAAGTCCGAATCGTACTCTGTAAGTGGGTGAACTGTTTGATGTGTGGATCGTATCTCACATATGCACATGTTAACTAACCCATGTCGTTTTTTTTTAAGTCTACACGAATGAAATCAATGAGTTTTCACAGAAAAAATGGTGTGGGCCGGGCATGGTGGCTCACGCTTGTAATCCCAGCACTTTGGGAGGCCGAGGCAGGCGGATCACAAGGTCAGGGGTTCAAGACCAGCCTGTCCAATATGGTGAAACCCCATCTCTAATAAAACATATGTCGGGCCTGGTGGCGGGCGCCTATAATCCTACTTGGGAGGCTGAGGCAGGAGAATCTCTTGAACCCAGGAGGCGGAGGTTGCAGTGAGCTGAGATCGTGCCAATGCACTCCAGCCTGGGTGAGAATGACACTCCGTCTCAGAAAAAAAAAAAAAGAGAAGAAAAAGGGTGTGGACCTCCTCCCCGCTAAAGCCCTGGTCGTACCCACCACCCCAGTGACGCTACTCCAGCCGCCTTGCAGCATCCTGAGGTCACCGTGTGGAAACAGCGGGGACAGAGATGCCACTGAGCCCCGGTCTCTGAGGGAACCCACCGGCCCCGCACGGTGACTGACGCCCAGCGCAGGGACAGGGCGGCATCGTGGTGTGAAGTGGGAGGTGGCAGGGCACGGCACCAAGGCTGCGTCCCGGGACCCCGTGGGAGAACACGGCACCGAGGCTGCGTCCCGGGACCCCGTGGGAGAATATGGCACCGAGGCTGCGTCCCGGGACCCCATGGGAGAATATGGCACCGAGGCTGTGTCCCGGGACCCCGTGGGAGAATATGGCACCGAGGCTGTGTCCCGGGACCCCGTGGGAGAATATGGCACCGAGGCTGCGTCCCGGGACCCCGTGGGAGAATATGGCACCGAGGCTGCGTCCCGGGACCCCGTGGGAGAACACGGCACCGAGGCTGCGTCCCGGGACCACGTGGGAGAACACGGCACCGAGGCTGCGTCCCGGGACCCCGTGGGAGAATATGGCACCGAGGCTGCGTCCCGGGACCCCGTGGGAGAACACGGCACCGAGGCTGCGTCCCGGGACCCCGTGGGAGAACACGGCACCGAGGCCGTGTCCCGGGACCCCGTGGGAGAACACGGCACCGAGGCTGCGTCCTGGGACCGTGTGGGAGAATATGGCACCGAGGCTGCGTCCCAGGACCCCGTGGGAGAACACGGCACCAAAGCTGCGTCCCGGGACCCCGTGGGAGAATATGGCACCGAGGCTGCGTCCTGGGACCCCGTGGGAGAACACGACACCGAGGTTGCGTCCCGGGACCCCGTGGGAGAATATGGCACCAAGGCTGCGTCCCAGGACCCTGTGGGAGATTATGGCACCAAGGCTGCGTCCTGGGACCCCGTGGGAGGGCACGGCACTTAGGTTGCAGAGAACATGGCACCAAGGTTGCGTCTCGGGACCCCGTGGGAGAACACGGCACCGAGGCTGCGTCCCAGGACCCTGTGGGAGATTATGGCACCGAGGCTGCGTCCCGGGACCCCGTGGGAGAACACGGCACCGAGGCTGCGTCCCAGGACCCCGTGGGAGAACACGGCACCGAGGCTGCGTCCCGGGACCCCGTGGGAGAATACGGCACCGAGGCTGCGTCCCGGGACCCCATGGGAGAATATGGCACCGAGGCTGCGTCCCGGGACCCCGTGGGAGAACACGGCACCGAGGCTGCGTCCCGGGACCACGTGGGAGAATATGGCACCGAGGCTGCGTCCCGGGACCCCGTGGGAGAATATGGCACCGAGGCTGCGTCCCGGGACCCCGTGGGAGAATATGGCACCGAGGCTGCGTCCCGGGACCCCGTGGGAGAATATGGCACCGAGGCTGCGTCCCGGGACCCCGTGGGAGAATATGGCACCGAGGCTGCGTCCCAGGACCCTGTGGGAGATTATGGCACCAAGGCTGCGTCCTGGGACCCCGTGGGAGGGCACGGCACTTAGGTTGCAGAGAACATGGCACCAAGGTTGCGTCTCGGGACCCCGTGGGAGAACACGGCACCGAGGCTGCGTCCCAGGACCCTGTGGGAGATTATGGCACCAAGGTTGCGTTCCGGGACCCCGTGGGAGAACATGGCACTGAGGCTGCATCCCAGGACCCCAGCACAGCTGTCCTGGAGCCCATCTCTGCGGCCTCCAGCGCCCACACAGCCCGACGCGGCCAGGGCAGGGTGGCTGGCTCACCTGGTCACCTGGGTGCGCGTGCTGAAGTCCAGGGAGCGCATGGAGCGGAGGACCTCGATGCAGCCCATGTACTGCCAGGAGAGAGAACAGGTGTCAGATGCCAGCCCGGGAAGCCACCGGAGCCGCGTCCCTTCTCACAGCGGCCCTGCACCTCCGCCATCGCCGCCTCTGGGGTGGAGCCCTATCCTCCGTCCCAGGGGGCTCCAGAGCCCTCAGGCCTCCCCCACCTCGAGGCCCAGCCTCAGCGCTGTCCCGAGAGCTGCCTCGTCCACCCCAGGCGTGTTTTCTCGGTCGCTGCTTCTCAGGAGCCCGGCGGTTTCCTCCTGAGGCTCAGTCACCCTTGAGCATTTAACCATCTTGCCCTCGTCGGTCCCCTTCTGTTCCGCCAGCCCCTAAGCCGAGCACAGTGGGCGTGGCGCGACCCTGCACACTTCCGTGTCCCCAGTGCCCAGCTCAGAGTCTGGCAAACAGTGGAGTGGGTATCCCGGCAGCCGCAGGCGAACGCACTGCTGGCCTCACCCTCCACGGGGAGCTTGAGGCTCCTGGCCGGGGAGACAGCCGTTGCCATGAAAGGGAATTCAGCCTCAACGACCATGGCGGTACTGAGGGGCAAGGGGGCGGACGCGTCCCACTCAGTCCCTGACCCGCTTCATGCCGTGAAGGCTGAGCGGGCAGGGCCAGGAGGCGAAGGCCACAGTGTCCGTCCAGCCCGGCCCTTGCTGGTGGGAGGGTGAGTGGCACAGCCCGCGCCATCTCCAGGAAATCTCCCACACAGACCGCCAGAGGCCGGGTGTGAGGCCTGATGGGAACAGTTCCTACTGGGGTCATGAGAAATTCTGGAATTAGAAGTGGCGGTTGCGCGATGTTATGAACGTACTAAACACTACCAAATTGTGGAATATGTGACACGCAAAATGATTAACAGTTAATGTGCCGGGCACGGGGGCTCACGCCTGTCACCCCAGCACTTTTGGAGGCTGAGGCGGGTGGATCACGAGGTCAGGAGTTCAAGACCAGCATGGCCAACATGGTGAAACCCTATCTCTACTAAAAATACAAAAATTAGCCAGGTGTGGTGGTGTGCACCTGTAATCTCAGCCACTCAGGAGGCTGAGGCAGGAGAATCGCTTGAGCCTAGGAGTCGGAGGTTGCAGTGAGCTGAGATCACGCTACTGCACTCCAGCCTGGGCAACAGGACGAGACCCCATCACACACACACAAAAAAGTTAATGTTATGTGAATTTTACCTCCGTTTTTAATTATCAACATGCAAACACTGACCCTGCATCTCCGTTTTTAGGACTTTACCCCACAGCTGCATCAGCCTGGAGGCTTCTAAGGTGTGTGCTGGTCACTGCACCGGCTGGCCCAGGCTCTGCCCTTCTCCACGGCTCCATGCGCCTGGAGCAGGAACAGCGAGGAGCAGAGATGGACACGAGAATGCAGGCAAGGAAGCAGAGGCCACAGGCCCCGGGCTGTGACGAGGGGCAGGGGCTCATCCCGGGCCAGCTGGGAGCCAGGGAGCAGTCACGCAGGGCATGGACAGAGCTGCCTCCCCTCCTGCTGAATGGATGGATGATGGGTGGATGGACTGACAGACAGATGGAGGATGGATGGATGAATGAAAGAATGGATGGAGGATGAATGGATGAGTGGTAGGTGGATGTATGGATGAGTGGATGATGGATAAATGGGTGGATGGATGGACAGGAAGATGGAGGAAGAATGGATGGATGAGTGGATGAATGGAGAGGCAGATGGAGGATGAACAGGTGGGTGGGTGGATGGATGGATGGGTGGAAGATGGATGAATGGCTGATGGATAGATGGGTGGATGGACGGACAAGCAGATGGAGGATGGAGGATGAATGGATGGATGGAGGGTGGGTGGATGGAGGGTGGGTGGATGGAAGGATGGGTGAACTGATGGACGGATGGATGGATGAAAGGATGAATGCACTCTAGGCATGTAGCAGACATGTCAGACCCTAAAGGAATTAGTCATGGTCCCTATCCCTGACACTGGATTCTCCCCCCGAGGAGGCAGCTTTGGTGGGATGCTAGCTGCTCAATGGCCGTCTTCTCTCTGGGGTGGCGTCTGAGCCAGTGTCTGGCGCTCCAGGGCTTAGGGTGAGGGATTCTCACTCACTTACCTGCCCCCTTATTAGCATGCAGCCCACTCGGTTGTGTGGCTGAAACCCTCCTTGGAGCCCCCAGCCCCTGCCTGGATGAACTGTGTGGTGCATGGACCCGGCTGTGGGGACACAGCCCAGTGCGCGGAAGACGGGGGGGACTAACCCCTCATGGCCCGCGGCAGCTCCCGAGAGGAAATGCACCATCCCGTCGGGCTGAGAACAGGGATTGCAAACTCGGATACCTACAGCCTGCGGGACTAGGCCGGTGAGCATGTGAGGCAGGGTCCAGGAGGTAACGATGCTGACACCCTGCTAACTCACAGGGCGCCTGTCACATGCGCGCCTCTGCTGTGAGCACGCCGTGCATATGGCCCTTTAATCCACTCCACGCAAATCCACACGCTACGGCGGCGATTGCGCCTCGGGAGACAGAGACACGGGCGGGACGGTGAGCAACGTGCTGGGCCACACAGCTTGCAGAGCTGGGTCCTGAACCCACAGCCCTGGGCGCCAGAATCCACACAGCTCCCCCTGCAGGACAGGAAGGGGTGGGACCTCACCCCACGGCGTGTCCCACATTCCAGAGGGCCCAGGACTGCCGCCATTTGCTTTTTATTTTTTCTTTTTTTATTTGAGACGGAGTCTCGCTCTGTCCCCAGGCTGGAGTGAGTGGCGCGATCTCGGCTCACCGCAACCTCCGCCTCCCGGGTTCAAGCGATTCTCCTGCCTCAGCCTCTCAAAACTAGCTGGGTCTACAGGCATGCACCATCACACCTGGCTAATTTTTGTATTTTTAGTAGAAACGGGGTTCCACCTTGTTGACCCGGATGATCCCGGTCTCTAGACCTCATGATCCACCAGCCTCGGCCTCCCAAAGTGCTGGGATTACAGGCGTGAGCCACCGCGCCCGGCTGCTTTTTTTTTTTTTAAGATGGAGTTTTACTCTTGCTGCCCAGGCTGGAGTGCAGTGGCATGATCTCAGCTCACTGCAACCTCCGCCTCCTGGGTTTGAGCAATTCTTCTACCTAAGCCTCCCTAGTAGCTGGCATTACAGGCATGTGCCACCACGCCAAGCTAATTTTTTGTATTTTTAGTAGAGACAGGGTTTCACCATGTTGGCCAGGCTGGTCTCGAACTCCTGACCTCAAGTGATCCACCCACCTCAGCCTCCCAAAGTGCTGGGATCACAGGCGTGAGTCATTGTGCCCAGCAAGCCACCGTGCCTGGCTGCTTTTAAAAAAAAAAAAAAAAAAAAAAAGAGAGACCAGAAATCCAGGGCTGTTGTGTGAAATCCCCCCAATTTGTAAATATCGACGCTAGGTCTGAATGTCTGTGCCCCCCTCACAATCCCTCTGTGGAAACCGAAGCCGTGAGGGTACTGAGAGGTGGAGCGTTTGGGAGGTGAGGAGGCCATGGGGGCGCCACCTTCATGACCGGGATTAGGGCCCTTATAAAAGACTCCCCAGGCCAGGCGCGGTGGCTCACGCCTGTAATCCCAGCACTTTGGGAGGCTGAGGCAGGCGGATCAACTGAGGTCAGGAGTTCGAGACCAGTCTCACCAACATGGAGAAACTCCATCTCTACTAAAAATACAAAAATTTCCCGGGTATGGTGATGGGTGCCTGTAGTCCCAGCTACTAGGGAGGCTGAGGCAGGAGAATCACTTGAACCTGGAAGGCGGAGGTTGCGGTGAGCTGAGATGAGATCATGTCACTGCACTCCAGCCTGGGTGAGAGTGAAACTCTGTCTCAAAAAATAGAGAGACCCCAGACAGAGCGGGGCCCTCCAGCATGTGAGGACACAGGAGAAGACGGTCCTCTGTACGGAGGCCCTCGCCAGACACCGAATCTCCTGGCACCTTGATCACGGGCTTCCCGGCCTCCAGAACCGTGAGGAATAAACTCCTAGGCCGGGCACAGCAGCTCCTGCCTGTAATGCCAGCACTTCAGGAGACCGAGGCGGGAAGATCTCTCAAAGCCAGGAGTTCAAGACCAGCCTGGTCAACATAATGAGGCCTCATCTCTACCGAAAAATAATTTTTAATTAGCCAGTCATGCTGAGCGCCTGTGGTCCCAGCTACTCAGGAGGCTGAGGGGGGAGGATGGCATGAGCCCAGGAGGGTGAGTTTGCAGTGAGCTATGATGGCACCACTGCGCTCCGGCCTGGGTGACAGAGCAACACCCTGTCTTTAAAAACAAACTGTTAGGCCGGGTACGGTGGCTCACACCTGTAATCCCAGCACTTTGGGAGGCCAAGGTGGGCGGACCACTTGAGGTCAGGAGTTCGAGACCAGCCTGGGCAACATAGTGAAACCTGGTCTCTAAAAAAATACAAAATTAGTTGGGCACGTTGGCTCGAGCCTGTAATCCCGGCTACTCCGGGGGCTGAGGCAGGAGATTTACTTGAATCTGGGAGGCACAGGTTGCAGTGAGCCGAGATCGCGCCATTGCACTCCAGACAAAATGAGCGAAAGTCCTGTCTCAAAAAAAAAAAAAAATTATACGAGAAAAAGAGGAAACGTCACACTGCTACCATAACTCCCTGGTTTTCCATTAAAATGAACTTTTTTTTTTTTTTTTGAGACAGAGTCTCGCTGTGTTGCCCAGGCTGGAGTGCAGTGGCATGATCTTGGCTCACCACAACCTCCACCTCCCAGGTTCAAGCGATTCTCCTGCCTCCGCCACCTGAGTAGCTGGGGTTACAGTGCGTGCCGTGACGCCCGGCTAATTTTTGTATTTTCTGTAGAGATGGGGTTTCACCATGTTGGCCAGGCTGGTCTTGAACTCCTGACCTCGTGATCTGCCCGCCTCGGCCTCCCAAAGTGCTGGGATGACAGGAGTGAGCCACCGCGCCCGGCCAAAATAAACACATTATTAAAATGAAAAGCGTCCATTCACGCGATAATCCTTCGGTTTTGCTGAAACGAGCGGGAGAAGGTCTGCTGGGAACCCGTATCCTGCGCGGCGTCAACGTCTCCCTCCCCGGATCATGTTCCCGGCCAGAAAGACCAGAAGGCGGTGCCAGGGCTGGAGAGGCCACGGGCAGCGCTGGGCCAGAAGCGGGCACAGCCTGGCCTGCGTGTGGCTCCCACAGTCCGCGCTGCCATGTCCCACACACCTGTCCCCGGTTCCACACGCCCCCACGGAGCTTCCTAGTCATACGGGAAACAAACAGCACCTTTACCGGGGGAGACGCCGCCATAGCTGGGGGAGACGCCACCTTGGCCGGGGGAAACGCCGCCTTAGCTGTGGGAAACGCCGCCTTGGCCGGGGGAAACGCCACCATAACTGTGGGAAACGCCACCGTGGCCGGGGGAAACGCCACCATAACTGTGGGAAACGCCACCGTGGCCGGGGGAAACGCCACCATAACTGTGGGAAACGCCACCGTGGCCGGGGGAAACGCCACCATAACTGTGGGAAACGCCACCTTGGCCGGGGGAAACGCCACCATAACTGTGGGAAACGCCACCATAACTGTGGGAAACGCCACCTTGGCAGGGGGAAACGCCACCATAGCCAGGGGAGACGCCGCCTTGGCCGGGGGAAACGCCACCATAGCTGGGGGAGACGCCGCCTTGGCCGGGGGAAACGCCACCTTAACTGTGGGAAACGCCACCATGGCCGGGGGAGACGCCACCATGGCCGGGGGAGACGCCACCTTGGCCGGGGGAGACGCCACCATAGCTGTGGGAAACGCCACCATAGCTGTGGGAAACGCCACCATGGCCGGGGGAGACGCCACCTTAACTGTGGGAAATGCCACCATGGCCGGGGGAGACGCCGCCTTAGCTGTGGCAAACGCCACCATGGCCGGGGGAGACGCCACCTTAACTGTGGGAAACGCCACCATGGCCGGGGGAGACGCCACCTTAACTGTGGGAAACGCCACCATGGCCGGGGGAGACGCCACCATAGCTGTGGGAAACGCCACCATGGCCGGGGGAGACGCCACCATAACTGTGGGAAACGCCACCATGGCCGGGGGAGACGCCACCATAGCTGTGGGAAACGCCACCATGGCCGGGGGAGACGCCGCCTTAACTGTGGGAAACGCCACCATGGCCGGGGGAGACGCCACCATAGCTGTGGGAAACGCCACCATGGCCGGGGGAGACGCCGCCTTAACTGTGGGAAACGCCACCATGGCCGGGGGAGACGCCACCATAGCTGTGGGAAACGCCACCATGGCCGGGGGAGACGCCACCTTAACTGTGGGAAACGCCACCATAGCCGGGGGAGACGCCACCATAGCTGTGGGAAACGCCACCATGGCCGGGGGAGACGCCACCATAGCTGTGGGAAACGCCACCATGGCCGGGGGAGACGCCACCTTAACTGTGGGAAACGCCACCATGGCCGGGGGAGACGCCGCCTTAGCTGTGGGAAACGCCACCATGGCCGGGGGAGACGCCACCTTAACTGTGGGAAACGCCACCATGGCCGGGGGAGACGCCACCATAGCTGTGGGAAACGCCACCATGGCCGGGGGAGACGCCACCATAGCTGTGGGAAACGCCACCATGGCCGGGGGAGACGCCACCATAACTGTGGGAAACGCCACCATGGCCGGGGGAGACGCCACCATAGCTGTGGGAAACGCCACCATGGCCGGGGGAGACGCCGCCTTAACTGTGGGAAACGCCACCATGGCCGGGGGAGACGCCACCATAGCTGTGGGAAACGCCACCATGGCCGGGGGAGACGCCACCTTAACTGTGGGAAACGCCACCATGGCCGGGGGAGACGCCGCCTTAGCTGTGGGAAACGCCACCATGGCCGGGGGAGACGCCACCTTAACTGTGGGAAACGCCACCATGGCCGGGGGAGACGCCACCATAGCTGTGGGAAACGCCACCATGGCCGGGGGAGACGCCACCTTAACTGTGGGAAACGCCACCATGGCCGGGGGAGACGCCGCCTTAGCTGTGGGAAACGCCACCATGGCCGGGGGAGACGCCACCTTAACTGTGGGAAACGCCACCATGGCCGGGGGAGACGCCGCCTTAACTGTGGGAAACGCCACCATGGCCGGGGGAGACGCCACCTTAACTGTGGGAGACGCCACCATAGCTGTGGGAAACGCCACCATGGCCGGGGGAGACGCCACCTTAACTGTGGGAAACGCCACCATGGCCGGGGGAGACGCCACCATAGCTGTGGGAAACGCCACCATGGCCAGGGGAGACGCCACCTTAACTGTGGGAAACGCCACCATGGCCGGGGGAGACGCCACCATAGCTGTGGGAAACGCCACCACGGCTGGGGGAGACGCCGCCTTAACTGTGGGAAACGCCACCATGGCCGGGGGAGACGCCGCCTTAACTGTGGGAAACGCCACCATGGCGGGGGGAAACGCCACCTTGGCCAGGGGAGACGCCACCTCAGCCACGGGTGCAAGCCCAGTCCCCTCGCCAGGAGCTCGGACGCGCCCACCCCCCTCACACAGCCTAGCCCTCCCTTAAAGAACCCCGCCAAAATGCAAAAGAAGTCTTGTAAATCTACCCAATAGCGTTCAAACCCTGCCTACCTGCCAATAGCAAGCTTGCCCCGCCCATGCCCTGCTCTCCCACAACCAATCAAACGCCTTCACTCCCTATAAAACCCCACGTCTGCGCGGAGTCCCTGCGACTTCTTTGGCCCCTCCTGCCAGACCGCAGAACCCCGCCCGGGAGCTGAATAAATTTGCATTGGATCTTCTTGTGCTGGCCTCAGTTTCTTCATTTTAAACTCGGCAGGAACCCAAGGACCCTTACAGGGGGAAACGCCACCTCAGCGAAGTCTCTTCATTTCCTGGGGCTGTCGTCACGGGGGCTCACACCGCAGTTTCTCCCTCCCGCCCCGGGGCCCGGGAGTCAGGTCCAGGTGTGAGCAGGGCCTTGCTGTCTCCGAGGCGGGGGACCCTTCCTGCGTCTTCCAGCCTCCGGGGCGCCCGGCGGCCTTGGCTTGTGGCTGCGCCACTCCAGTCTCTGCCTCCTTCGCACGGCCGGCGGCTTGAGTGTTTCCGTGCAAATTTCCCTCTTCTTCGAGGACACGCTCATTGCATTTAGAGCCCACCCGACTCCAGGAAGTCCGGGACAACCTCCTCGTAACCAACCGCTTCTGCAAACGAGGTCACGTTCTGAGGCTGCAGGTGGACGTGAGTTTTGGGGGACGCCGTCACCCCAGGACACCCAGTGATCTAAGTTTCCGGCATGATCAGGACAAACCGGCACCCGGCGGGGGCTCCTGACACGATGGCTGGGGGCACCCAGCACCCTCCATGCCTCCTGCCAAAAACACAGGCTCGGCCGGCCGCAGGCAAACACCAGGCAGGCGCAGACCAAGGGACGGCAGCACGGCGGCCGGCATGCGTTCCTCAAAACCGTCGGCTCCTGGACCCCGAGACGGGACAACTGCTGGGCTAAAGGCGGTTACAGAGGCAGGACCGACAGGTGCTGTGCTCACGCCTGAAATCCCAGCGCTGGGGGAAGCCGAGCCGGACAAACAGCTTGAGCTCAGGAGTTCAAGACCAGCCTGGGCAACATGGTGAAACCCCGTCTCTACAAAAAAGTATAAAAATTAGCCGGACACAGGGGCGGGCACCTGTAGTCCCAGCAACGTGGGAGGCCGAGGCGGGAGAATCGCTTGAACCCGGGAGGCGGAGGTTGCAGTGAGCCGAGACGGCGCTACTGCACTCCAGCCTGGGTAACAAGACTGAAATTCTGTCTCTAAAATACATATATAAATAAAATAAAAACTATCCGGGCATGGTGGCACACACCTGCAGTCCCAGCAACATGGGAGGCCGAGGCAGGAGAATCGCTTGAACCCGGGAGGCGGAGGTTGCAGTGAGCCGAGACGGCGCCACTGCACTCCAGCCTGGGTGACCCTGAGTGAGATCCTTTCTCAAAAAAAGAAAAAAAAGGCAGGAAGGCTAAATGCAATGTGGGATGGGGAAAGAGAGGTTGTGAGACCGCGCCGTGAGCACTGGAACCCGATCGCGGGATTGTGACGGCTCACTTCCTGGCTTTGCTCATACACCGTCATCACGTAAGAGAAAATCCCTGTCCTTAGAGCATAAACCCCAGCGTGTCTGAGGGTAGCGGGACATCACGGCTGCAAACTTTTTCAACTGTTCATCAATAATCATAGCAGTCACAATGAAAACTTACCCAGGCAGAATAAATGAGGCAGGACGTTAGGAACTGGAGAATCTAGGTTAACGACACACAGGAATTCTTTGTACTCGTCCTTTTTTTTTTTTTTTAGATGGAGTTTCATCACGTCGGTCCGGCTGGTCTCGAACTCCCAACCTCAGGTGATCCGCCTGCCTCGACCTCCCAAAGTGCTGGGATTACAGGCGTAAGCCACCGCGCCCGGCCTGTACTTAGTCTTTTTTGTACCTTCATCTTTTTTTTTTTTTTTTTTTTTTGAGACGGAGTTTCACTCTTGTTACCCAGGCTGGAGTGCAATGGCGCAATCTCGGCTCACGGCAACCTCCGCCCCCTGGGTTCAGGCAATTCTCCTGCCTCAGCCTCCTGAGCAACTGGGATTATAGGCACGTGCTGCCGTGCCCAGCTAATTTTTTGTATTTTTAGTAGAGACGGGGTTTCACCATGTTGACCAGGATGGTCTCGATCTCTTGACCTCGTGATCCACCCGCCTCGGCCTCCCAAAGTGCTGGGATTACAGGCGTGAGCCACCGCGCCCGGCCTGTACCTTCATCTTGATAGAATTTCAAACTTACAAGAACTATATGTATTCTACTGATCTTCTTTTCTTTTTTTTTTTTTTTTTTGAGATGGAGTTTTGCTCAGTTTCCCAGGCTAGAGTCCAAAGGCGTGTGATCTCTGCTCACCATAACCTCCACCTCCCGGGTTCAAGCGATTCTCCTGCCTCAGCCTCCTGAGTAGCTGGGACTACAGACGCCCGCTACCACACCCAGCTAATTTGTATTTTTAATAGAGACGAGGTTTCTCCATGTTAGTCAGCCTGGGCTCGAACTACTGACCTCAGATGATCTGTCCACCTCAGCCTCCCAAAGTGCTGGGATGACAGGCATGAGCCACCAAGCCCAGCCTCTTATTTCTTTCATCTAAGGTTGAAACTATTTAAAATTCTTTTGACATTCCACAGACACGAGGGGCAAGGGGTGGGTGTTGCCCTGGGGTGCTGCGGGAACGTGGGGCACTGCTGGCCGTCTCGAGGCTGGGCGGCTGGCGCTACAGGAAGGGAGTCTCACAATGATGCCTGACTGTCCCCAGGGCCTGGGGAGCGTCCTCCTGGGCAGTGTGTGGGGAAAGCCTTCCGTGACTGCCCCGCCTCCAACCTAACTCCACTTTGCCTGTAATGCAACACAGCGGCGCGTTTTCCTTTATCGTGGTAAAACACACATCACGTAAAACTTGGCATTTTAACCATCTTTTCTTTTTCTTTTTCTTTTTTTTTTTTTGAGACAGAGTCTCGCTCTATTGCCCAGGCTGGAGTGCAGCGGTGTGATCTCGGCTCACTGCAACCTCCACCTCCTGGGTTCCGGCGATTCCCCCACCTCAGTCTCCCGAGTAGCTGGGATTACAGGCACCCACCACCACACCCAGCTAATTTTTGTATTTTTAGTAGAGACGGGGTTTCACCACGTTGGCCAGGCTGGTCTCGATCTCCTGACCTTGTGATCCGCCCACCTCAGCCTCCCAAAGTGCTGGGATCACAGACTTGAGCTACCGTGCCCGGCCTTCATTCACTATTTTGGAAGCCACGTCATCCACGTGACTCCAGCCGTGGTGCAGGAGCTGCGGAGTCACAGCCTGCATCTGGTCAGTCCGTGGACATTGCAGGGACAGTGGCTTTTGTGGAGGAGCAAGCCTCAGTGCTTCCTGGAGACTGGACCGTACACATTTACATGCTGAAACATGTTTCTTTTTTTTTTTTTTTTTTGAGATGGAGCTTTGTTCCTGTTGCCCAGGCTGGAGTGCAATGGCGCAATCTCCACTCATTACAACCTCCGCCTGTCAGGTTCGAGGGATTCTCCTGCCTCAGCCTGCTGAGTCGCTGGGATTGCAGGCACGCACCACCACATCCAGCTAATTTATGTATTTTTAGTAGAGACGGGATCTCACCATGTTGGCCAAGCTGTTCTCAAACTCCTGACCTCAGGTGGTCCACCCGCCTCGGCCTCCCAGACTGCTGGGATTACAGGTGTGAGTCACCACGCCCGGCTGATATTTCAAGCCACTAGGAATTGCCACCACTGCATTTCTCCTTTTCACTGCCATTGGGGCGTCGTGCTGATTTGGGGGGAATCTGTGTGTAGGTGGGTGTCACAGGTATATTTGGTTTCATTTCAGGAGTGAAGGGTGACAAAATGCTTGCTATAAATAACAGTCGTTGATGAGTAGGACTGTCGCCCGCAGCGTCAGCTGGCAGATCTCAGACCCGAGTGTGAATCAGAGCCACCCGGAGGACTCACAGAATGCAGCTCTCCAGGCCCCCCAGGGTCCCTGATCCAGCAGGTCTGGGGTGGGGCCTGAGAATCAGCATTCACAAGAGGGTCTCAGATGCCACTGGTCTGGGGACCACACTCTTTAAGCCAATTTGGTGGCCCCATTCCCCTCCATGAGTGAAGAGATTTTTATTTCCAGCCAATGGGGGGAGGGAAAACATCAGGAGTGTCTCACAAAGAGCCCCAGGAAGGGATGACGTCCGCTCCCCGTGGACGTGGCCAGGTCCCAGGGACGTCGTGTGCCGGGGAAGGGATGATCTCTGCTCCCCATGGATGTGGCCGGGTCCCAGGGACGTCGTGTGCTGTGGAAGGGATGATCTCTGCTCCCCGTGGACGTGGCCAGGTCCCAGAGACGTTGTGTGCCGTGGAAGGGATGATCTCTGCTCCCTGTGGACATGGCTGGGTCCCAGGGACGTCATGTGCCATGGAAGGGATGATCTCTGCTCCCCGTGGACGTGGCCGGGTCCCAGGAACGTCGCGTGCCGTGGAAGGGATGACCTCTGCTCCCCGTGGACATGGCTGGGTCCCAGGGATGTCACATGCCGTGGAAGGGATGACCTCCACTCCCCATGGACATAGCTAGGTCCCAGGGACGTTGCGTGCTGTGGCCACCATTTTGTGACCCTGAAAGTCACCAAGCCAGCTTGCTGAAGACAGCAGCACAGAAAGACGGGCAGAGGCTGAGGTCATGCTGCCCTGAAAACACCCCATGTCCTCTGGCCTTGGAAGCGGAGCAGGGTCGGGCCTAGTTGGTACTTGGCGGGGAGAAGGAAGAAAAGAACCCAGATGTTTTTTGTTTCTGAGACAGGGTCTCGCTCTGTCACCCGGGCTGGAGGGCACTGGCATGATTTTGGCTCACTGCAGCCTCGAATTCTCAGGGGGGTGTTATAGGGACATTTGGTTTTCATTTCAGGAGTGAAGGGTAACAGAACGCTTGCTACAAATAATGGTAGCTGCTTGACAGGACGCCACACCCAGCTTCAGCTGGTGGATCTGACCCAAATGGGAACAGAACCACATGGAGGACCGACGTGATCCTCCTGCCTCAGCCTCCGAGCAGCCGGGACCACAGGTGTGGCCACCATGCCTGGCTAAGGCTTCTTTCTTGGTAGAGATGGGGTTTCACTAAGCCGCCCAGGGTGGTCTGAAACTCCTGGGCACAAGTGATCGTGCCACCTGGGCCTTTCAAAGTGCTGGGATTACAGGCGTGAGCCACGGCGTCCGGCCAGAGCCCAGGTCTTCAGGGCTGCTGTCAAGCCACAGCATTCGTCCACCCTGTCACTGACCACACCAGAGCCGTCACTAATGACTAATGACATCCCCAGAGACCCCCTTTCCACAGAAGGTCTCATTTTGGGGTTCAAGGTTGGCAAGAATTTGGGGGAAATCGCAACGACCTGGATCTGTGACAAGGTCACCGAGCTGTTGAGTTAACCAACCCCAGAGCCCTCACCTGGGTTTTTCTCACACCAAGCCCAGAGCCCCCAACCTGGGTTCTTCTCCTAGGAGATAATCAAGGTCCCTTCAGGGCCCAGCAGCCCCGAGTCAGGTCTGCGGTGACGGCCCCGAAGGCATCGCTGGACTGGACCGGGGAGGGCTGCGGGCAGTTCTTTGGCCCTGGCTGTGCCTCAGCCGCCTCCTCTATAAAATGGGTGGAGACTCCAGGGCTCTGAGGAAGACTGAACCCAGGGCTCCATAGACCTCTGGGCACCGGGCAGGACTTGGCATCAGCCTCAGTGTTCCAGGTGCGGCTCCTGCAGCGATGCTGCCCACACCCTGCTCGTCCAGCGCCCACCTCCCGCCGTCCACACACCGGGACCACCACGGGGCTCCGTGGGGTTCTGCGATGCTGGGTCACGGCACTCGGACACGGGTCCCACGCCCCTGCTCGTTCAGCGCCCACCTCCCGCCGTCCACACACCGGGACCACCGCAGGGCTCTGTGGAGTTCTGTGATGCTTGGTCACGGCACTCGGACACAGGTCCCACGTCCCTGCTCGTCCAGCGCCCACCTCCCGCCGTCCACACACCGGGACCACCACGGGGCTCCGTGGGGTTCTGCGATGCTGGGTCACGGCACTCGGACACGGGTCCTACGCCCCTGCTCGTCCAGCGCCCACCTCCCGCCATCCACACACCGGGACCACCGCGGGGCTCCGTGGGGTTCTGTGATGCCCACAGTCCCTTTTGCTGCTGTCACCAATCGCCACAAACAGAGCAGCTCTAAACAACACGAGCTGATCCTCTGGCGTCTAGAGGCCAGAAGTCCCAAGTCAAGGTGCGGGCGGGGTGGTTTCTGACCGGCCCTGCCTTTCCAGCGTCCTGAGGCGCCCGCACCCTCCACGGGCCTTCCTCCCGCTCTGCAGCCACAGTGCAGCCTCCTCCAGTCTCCCTCCGGGAGGATGCCAGGCCCCGAATCACCCAGGGAGCTCTCCCGCCTCAGGGTCCATCATTGTGAGCGGCACTTTGCAGGCTCCTGGGGGGGTGTGGACGCTGGGGCCGCTGTCAGCCCCACACAGGCACATGCATGACGAGGGCGCGGTGTGGACGCTGGGGCCACTGTGAGCCCCGCACACGCGCGTGGGTGACGAGGGCAGGGTGTGGACGCTGGGGCCGCCGTGAGCCCCGCACACGCGTGTGGGTGACGAGGGCATGGTGCGGACGCTGGGGCCGCCGTGAGCCCCGCACACGCGCGTGGGTGACGAGGGCGGGGTGTGGACGCGGAGGCCGCTGTGAGCCCCACGCACGCACGTGGCCAACGAGGACGCTCAGAACATTCTCTCTGCCTCAGCCTGGGTTCTGGTCCTGCTCTTCAGTAACCTCAGACCCGGCTCTGCATTTCTGCACCTCAGTTTCCCTCGGTGCACAGGGTCCCTCCAGGGTGGAAGAGCCCCGCTCAGGCCGGCTGAGCCTCAGGCCACAGTCCCCGGGTCACTGGGTTTGGCTGTTCCTGCCTACATTCAGGCTTCCCTGTGACCGGGAGGGGCCGGCTGTGACGTCGGTGCCAGCCACAGGGACTCCCGGGAGATGGTGCTGGGGGCTGAGGCCGGTCAGGCTCCCTGGGGTCGGGGCCCCTCGTCCACCAGCCGGCAACTCCTCGGGGTCCATCTCCAACACAGACCCACTGTCCACTCCTCCCCTGGCCTCACTCCCCTGGCCTGGGCCACCACGTCCCCCGAAGCCTCCTCCTGGGTCTCTGCTGCCCTTCCAGACCCTCCTCCTCCTCCTCCCTCAGCACCACTTCCACGTGACCACTGGAAGGAGCTTTAAAAACTCCACACCCTGCCCTGCCCCCTACAAACCCCCCACTCCTCAGCACTGCCCACAGACAGTGCCCTCCCCCATCTGCAGCAGCTCCAGCCCCACGGTGCTCCTTGCCATGATGGACACGCACCGGGTTTGCCTCCCGCCTGAGGCCTCTGCACCCGCTGTGCCCCGCCCAGAACTCCGTCTGCAATCTCCCCGGCCGGGGCGTCCGGGGCCAGGTCTCGGCTTCGGCGTCGCCCCCACCACCGCAGCTGGGGCAGCCGTCCAGCCTCCCACTCTGACACCGCACGATTCAGCTCTGCAGAGCCGCCACCAGACCCCGCTGCCTCATCTGTCTGTCCTCTTCTTATCTACCGACCGCCTCTCCTGCTGGAATCTCAGCTCCCTGAAGGCAGGAACCAGACCCCTCATGCCTGCTCATCATCTGTGCCTGGCAGGGGAAGCCTACGCTAAATGTTTCCTGTGCTGGTCAGGTGTGGTGGCTCACGCCTGGAATCCCAGCACGTTGGGAGGCCGAGGCAGGCGGATCACTTGAGGTCAGGAGTTCGAGACCATCCTGGCCAACATGGTGAAACCCTGTCTCTAATAAAAATATAAAAACTAGGCCGGGCGCGGTGGCTCAAGTCTGTAATCCCAGCACTTTGGGAGGCCGAGGCGGGTGGATCACTAGGTCAAGAGATCGAGACCATCCTGGTCAACATGGTGAAACCCCGTCTCTACTAATACAAAAAATTAGCTGGGCACGGTGGCGCATGCCTGTAATCCCAGCTACTCAGGAGGCTGAGGCAGGAGAATTGCCTGAACCCGGGAGGCGGAGGTTGCGGTGAGCCGAGATCGCGCCATTGCACTCCAGCCTGGGAAACGAGAGCGAAACTCCGTCTCAAAAAAAAAAAAAAATATATATAAAAACTAGCCAGGCATGGTGGCGAGTGCCTGTAATCTCAGCTACTCAGGAGGCTGAAGCAGGAGAATCGCTTGAACCAGGCTGTGGACGGCGGAGGTTGCGGGGAGCCGAGATCGCGCCACTGCACTCCAGCCAGGGCCACAGAGCGAGAGTCTGTCTCAAAAATAAAATAAAAAATTCCTGCATTGATGAAAAGCAGCACAATCACCCCCAACATCCCGAGCGCCAAGAACCCTAGTGTCTGAATTCCAAACAATCGAAATCCCACATCCGCGGCCAGGGGCGAGGCGTGACCAGCCCCCGTGGGATGTGTGCGAGGGAAGCCCACCCGTCCTCCGGGAACGTGGTGGCCGTCGGCATTAAACCTGTAGAACAAACTGCCGGGAGAGGGCGAGGGGCAGCCAGACGCCACGGGGAAAACAGACCCATGCAGGCCTGGCGTAGGCACGGACCCAGGGAGGCAGGGGCAGGTCTACACCGCCGCCCGAGGACGCATCTGAGGCTGCTGATTCCAGGCCCCTGGACCACACACGGTGGGTGAGGCTCCGCAGCCAGCTTCTGGGGGATCCCACAGATTCTGGGGGACCCAGGCTTGAGGCCCTGAGGCCCCAACCTCTGCCTCTGTCCCTCACAGCCTGACCCTCCATGCACCTCAGTCTAAATTTCCATATTCTTAGAGACCCACCCTGACCGAGCCAGGCCTCCTCTTAACTGGATCACATCTGCAATGACCCCGATTCCAGATGACATGAGACTCTGTAAGCACAGGAATTCCGGGGGGGACCCTTCTCAACTCATGTAGGAGGAAGGACCCCCCGGGATCGGCGTAGGGGAAGGACCCCCCCGGGATCGGCGTAGGGGAAGGACCCCCCGGGATCGGCGTAGGGGAAGGACCCCCCGGGATCGGCGTAGGGGAAGGACCCCCCGGGCTCGGTGTAGGGGAAGGACCCCCCGGGCTCGGTGTAGGGGAAGGACCTCCCGGGAGTAGGGGAAGGACCCCCCGGGCTCGGTGTAGGGGAAGGACCCCCCGGGATAGGTGTAGGGGAAGGACCCCCCGGGATCGGTGTAGGGGAAGGACCCCCCGGGATCGGTGTGGGGAAGGACCCCCCGGGATCGGCGTAGGGGAAGGACCCCCCGGGATCGGCGTAGGGGAAGGACCCCCCGGGCTCGGTGTAGGGGAAGGACCCCCCGGGCTCGGTGTAGGGGAAGGACCTCCCGGGAGTAGGGGAAGGACCCCCCGGGCTCGGTGTAGGGGAAGGACCCCCCGGGATAGGTGTAGGGGAAGGACCCCCCGGGATCGGTGTAGGGGAAGGACCTCCCGGGAGTAGGGGAAGGACCCCCCGGGCTCGGTGTAGGGGAAGGACCCCCCGGGATAGGTGTAGGGGAAGGACCCCCCGGGATCGGTGTAGGGGAAGGACCCCCCGGGATCGGTGTGGGGAAGGACCTCCCGGGCTCGGTGTAGGGGAAGGACCCCCCGGGCTCGGTGTAGGGGAAGGACCTCCCGGGAGTAGGGGAAGGACCCCCCGGGATCGGTGTAGGGGAAGGACCTCCCGGGCTCGGTGTAGGGGAAGGACCCCCCGGGCTCGGTGTAGGGGAAGGACCTCCCGGGATCGGTGTAGGGGAAGGACCTCCCGGGCTCGGTGTAGGGGAAGGACCCCCCGGGATAGGTGTAGGGGAAGGACCTCCCGGGCTCGGTGTAGGGGAAGGACCTCCCGGGATCGGTGTAGGGGAAGGACCCCCCGGGATCGGTGTAGGGGAAGGACCTCCCGGGAGTAGGGGAAGGACCCCCCGGGCTCGGCGTAGGGGAAGGACCCCCCGGGCTCGGCGTAGGGGAAGGACCCCCCGGGATCGGCGTAGGGGAAGGACCCCCGGGATCGGCGTAGGGGAAGGACCCCCCGGGATCGGTGTAGGGAAGGACCCCCCGGGATCGGCGTAGGGGAAGGACCCCCGGGATCGGCGTAGGGGAAGGACCCCCCGGGATCGGTGTAGGGGAAGGATCCCCCGGGCTCGGCGTAGGGGAAGGACCCCCCGGGATCGGTGTAGGGAAGGACCCCCCGGGATCGGTGTAGGGAAGGACCCCCCGGGATCGGTGTAGGGAAGGACCCCCCGGGATCGGTGTAGGGGAAGGACCCCCCGGGCTCGGGCTCGGTGTAGGGGAAGGACCCCCCGGGCTCGGGCTCGGTGTAGGGGAAGGACCCCCCGGGCTCGGTGTAGGGGAAGGACCCCCCGGGCTCGGGCTCGGTGTAGGGGAAGGACCCCCCGGGCTCGGGCTCGGTGTAGGGGAAGGACCCCCCGGGCTCGGTGTAGGGGAAGGACCCCCCGGGCTCGGTGTAGGGGAAGGACCCCCCGGGCTCGGTGTAGGGAAGGACCCCCCGGGCTCGGTGTAGGGAAGGACCCCCCGGGCTCGGTGTAGGGGAAGGACCCCCCGGGCTCGGTGTAGGGGAAGGACCCCCCGGGCTCGGTGTAGGGAAGGACCCCCCGGGCTCGGTGTAGGGAAGGACCCCCCGGGCTCGGTGTAGGGGAAGGACCTCCCGGGCTCGGTGTAGGGGAAGGACCTCCCGGGCTCGGGCTCGGTGTAGGGGAAGGACCCCCCCGGGCTCGGTGTAGGGGAAGGACCCCCCGGGCTCGGGCTCGGTGTAGGGGAAGGACCCCCCGGGCTCGGTGTAGGGGAAGGACCCCCCGGGCTCGGGCTCGGTGTAGGGGAAGGACCCCCCGGGCTCGGGCTCGGTGTAGGGGAAGGACCCCCCGGGCTCGGGCTCGGTGTAGGGGAAGGACCCCCCGGGCTCGGTGTAGGGGAAGGACCCCCCGGGCTCGGTGTAGGGAAGGACCCCCCGGGCTCGGTGTAGGGAAGGACCCCCCGGGCTCGGTGTAGGGGAAGGACCCCCCGGGCTCGGTGTAGGGGAAGGACCCCCCGGGCTCGGTGTAGGGAAGGACCCCCCGGGCTCGGTGTAGGGAAGGACCCCCCGGGCTCGGTGTAGGGGAAGGACCCCCCGGGCTCGGTGTAGGGGAAGGACCCCCCGGGCTCGGTGTAGGGAAGGACCCCCCGGGCTCGGTGTAGGGGAAGGACCTCCCGGGCTCGGTGTAGGGGAAGGACCCCCCGGGCTCGGGCTCGGTGTAGGGGAAGGACTCCCCGGGCTCGGTGTAGGGGAAGGACCCCCCGGGCTCGGTGTAGGGGAAGGACCCCCCGGGCTCGGTGTAGGGGAAGGACCCCCCGGGCTCGGGCTCGGTGTAGGGGAAGGACCCCCCGGGCTCGGTGCAGGGAAGGACCCCCCGGGCTCGGTGTAGGGGAAGGACCCCCCGGGCTCGGTGTAGGGAAGGACCCCCCGGGCTCGGTGTAGGGAAGGACCCCCCGGGCTCGGTGTAGGGGAAGGACCTCCCGGGCTCGGTGTAGGGGAAGGACCCCCCGGGCTCGGGCTCGGTGTAGGGGAAGGACCCCCCGGGCTCGGTGTAGGGGAAGGACCCCCCGGGCTCGGTGTAGGGGAAGGACCCCCCGGGCTCGGTGTAGGGGAAGGACCCCCCGGGCTCGGGCTCGGTGTAGGGGAAGGACCCCCCGGGCTCGGTGTAGGGGAAGGACCCCCCGGGCTCGGTGTAGGGGAAGGACCCCCCGGGTTCGGTGCAGGGAAGGACCCCCCGGGTTCGGTGTAGGGAAGGACCCCCCGGGCTCGGTGTAGGGAAGGACCCCCCGGGCTCGGAGCAGGGAAGGACCCCCCGGGTTCGGTGCAGGGAAGGACGCCACTGAACTCAGTGTCTTGGAAGGCAAAGACACAACCCAGCGCGGACTCAGGCGAGAGTTCCCGGCCGAGCTGGGAGCTGTGAGCGCTGCCCCCTCACTCCCCGCGGTGGCCGTGGGGCGGCTGATGATTCTCCAGACACTGTGGTGACCAGCAGTTGTAACACAGCGGCTCTCAAAGCCACGGAGGGGACAGACCGGCCACAGAGGCGAAGGTGACCGTCCTGGGTGGGGACGCGACTTCCCCTGGGTTTGAAAAGACTTATGTATCACCGGACCCAGGATCAATAAACAAATGCAGCTTCACCAGCCGCACTGGAGTCCCCGCGGCATCACGGTTTGTCCGCGCGCCAGCCCCACCCGCACCCCCTCCGCGCCCCCTCCCGCACCCCCCCTCTGCACTCCTTCGTACCCCCTCCGCGCCCCCTCCCGCACACCCCCGCACCCCCTCCAGCACCGGCTCCCGCACCCTCCCCGCACCCCCCCCCCGCACCCCCCCGCACCCCCTCCTCACCCTCCCCGCACCCCCCCGCACCCTCCCCGCACACCCCCGCACACCCCCGCACCCCCCTCCTGCACACCCTCCCGCACCCGGTCGCAGCGCAGCGTCCCGGCTCCGCCCGTGGTCCGCGAAGCGCTGTCCGGAGGGACCCCCCCAGCCGGCCCCGCTCTCGGGCCTCGCGCGCCAATCCGATGGGGCGGCGAAGCTGCGCACGCGCGTCCCCCTCCCCGCCCTCCCCACGTGACGCCGTGGGAACCGGACCCCAGCGCCTCCCGGGTGGGGGCGGCCGCCGCGCGCCGGCCGGGGATGGGGGTCCGGGGCCACGCGGAGGGAGGAAAGATGGGGAGCGGGCACCGGGCGCGCGGGGTTCGGGGTGTCCCGGGGAAGCGAGGGGGGAGGCGCGGCCCCCGCGAGCAGGTTCGGTTTGGGGGGGACTCACCCGCACGACGTAGGAGACCCCGGGCCCCAAGACCCTGGCGTCGGGGTGCAGCCAGCCGTGCGCGGGCTTGTGGATGAAGCTGCCCTTCCGGATCCACTCGGCCGCGCCGTCGTCCCCGGGCCCGGCCGCCCCCCGCGCGCCCCGCGGCCCCCGCGCCCCCGCGCCCCCACGACAGCGGCTGAGCGCGGGCAGGGGACAGGGCGCGGCGCAGCGGGGCTCGCAGGCGCCCAGGACGGCGGCCGCCAGCGCCGGGACGCCCCCCGGGCCCGCCGGCTCCGGCTGGGGGTGCGCGTCCCCCGAGGCCGCCCCAGCCGCCCGCGCCGCCGCCGGGCTGCGGCCCAGGAAGCCGCCCGGGGCCGCGAACTTCCACTGCGGCATCCGGGGCAGCAGCGCGCAGAAGGTGGTGGGCGCCTCGGGCTCGGGGGGCGCCGGGGGCGCGCGTCCGCCCGGACCCTGCGTCATGGCCGCGGCCGCCCGACGGAGCCCGACCGGGCGCTGCGCCTAACGCGGAGGAGGCCCGCCCGCTCCGCCCGCTCCCTCCCGCCCCCGGCCCTGTGATGTCATCCGCCCGGCCCAGCGCGCAGCCGCGGGGGGCTGCGCCCCTGGGACCCCGGCCCTCCTGGTCCCGGCGCCTGGCCGCGAGGCTGGGGAAACTGAGGCCCTCCGAGGACACCGGGCGCTGGCCTGGAGCCGGCAGCCGAGGAGGGACGGGGCTTCGAACCCAGGACCCCTTCAGCGACCCTCCCTGCTGCGCCCCCCGACCCCGCCCGCCGCCCACGTTCCTAGGAGGACAGAGCTGGAGAGGCTTACAAATCACATCCCTTCTTTCCCCTTGACTACGGGGAAACTGAGGCCTGGGGAGGCGCGGCCAGGGAGAAAGGGAACCCCAGGCCCTCAGGTCAGCCCCTCCCTCTCCATCGTTCCAGCCAAAAGATACCTTGGGGTCATTCCCTATTTCCTAATGGGGAAACTGAGGCCTGGGGGGGGAAGGGGCGCGGCCAAGGGCGCACAGCGCAGCGTCAGACCCAGGAGTGAGGGGTCCTGCTCTGAGGCCTGTCCCAGCCTCAGTTTCTCCGGCTGTAACCCAGGGAAGCGGGCTGGAGGGGCGCGGCCCTTCCTCCCTCGCTTCTGGGGAGCCCATCCCGCACCAGCTCAGGCCTCAGCTTCCCAGGCCGGCCGGCTGCTCCGTCCCCAGCCTCCGGCGTCTCCGAGACGTGCCGCGGCTCCCCTGGCCTCCAGTGTGGGGTCCTCTGCACCAGAAAACGGGGTGTCAGTGTCACCCCGGGACCCAGCCTCCTGGCCCGACTCGGCCGGAGCCCACCCCGCCCCGCCCCGCCCGAGCTGGACCGATTGCCAGGAACAAAGGGAGGGGCCGGGACGCGCTGGCAGGTGGGGAGGGAGGGGCGAGGCTGCCCGGAGCCCGATCGATAAATCGGGGGATGAGATCACGGCCGGCGCCGCGCGCGGGGCCGGGAAGGTGGGGGAGGGGAGGGAGGCGCGCGCGGCCGCGATTGGCGTCTTTGCCCGGGCGCGCGTATCGCCCCTGCGCGGCCGCGGGAGGAGCGGATCGCGGGCGCCATTGGCCTGGGTCGGAGCCGCCGCTGGACTTGCGCGCTGTGTGTGTGTTACGCGCAGGGTGGACGCTGTGTCAGGGCGCGTGTCCAGGCTTAGGCGGGGATCCAGGCCGCAGGGGTCCTGGCGTGCCTTCACCTAGTGGGTAAAGCGGGGCTCGGGTTTGGCGGCCCCACCACCCCGTCTCTGCCCGCTGCAGGCCTCCCAGGCCGCATCCTTCAGGGAGGCCCCCCAAACTCGGGGTGAGAGTCTTGCCGGATGGGAGGTTTGTAGGGTGACCCAGGTGCCCTCCCTCCCTGGCACACAGAGGGCTCAGTCACGCGGCACCACCCATGTTTCTTCCTGTCCCTAGGAGAGAGTGGCAGGAACTGAGTCCAAGGTCCAGGGTTCAAATCCTGACATCAGACTGAGGTGGGGGCTCACAGCATGTTCCAGAACAAGGGTCCAGTCTCTGCAAAGCACCGTTTCTCTCAGTAAATGCCACCTGGTCCTGAGTTGCTATGAAGCATAGTTGGTCTTTATTAACATCCAAGACACAGCAAGCAGC